>NC_048601.1:90710211-90713348 GCF_003668045.3 Cricetulus griseus | reverse complement strand
TTCTTCTTCTTTTCTTCTTCTTCTTCTTCTTTTTCTTCTTTTCTTCTTCTTCTTTCTTCTTCCTTTTCTCCTGCTCCTCTTCTTCCTCCTCCTCTTCCTCTTTCTCCTCCTCTTCCTCCCCTTCTTCTTCCTCCTCTTCTTCTTTTCTTTTTTGAGTGGAAGATGTACTTTATTTTTTTAATGTACCACATTTTTTATTAATTTATTTTTTACATTTCAATCCCAGTTCCCCCTCCCTCCTCTCGTCTTGCTCCCCCCAGTCACCCATCTTCTCATCTTCACAGAGAGGGTGAGGCCTCCCCTAGGAAGTCTACTAAGTCTGTCCCATCATCTGGCTGAGGCAGGACCAAGGCACCTCTACACCCCACACCCTTGTGTCTAGGTTGGGCAAGGTGAGATACCCAACTTCTATAACCTTCCAGGGTTTTTACATCATGGCTTTTACATCATGTGACTTAGTTCAATATCACACACATGATAGTGAGCATGGTAGAACCAGATACTGGTTAGAACCATAAATTAGGAGCTGTAAAAACACAACACAAGACAGCTCTTCACTCTCTGTTTGGGGTAGAATGGCAGGGGGGTCATGATCTGATTCCCCCTCTCTCCCAGACTATATTAAAGTGGCTGGCCTCTAGCAATATGGCTATAATCTCCAGGTTGTAGTGTACTTAAATTTTTATTTCAATTCATGTGAGTGTAAAGGGTAGAGAAATGTAATTATTTTTTAAAAATTATTTTATTTTATGTACACTGGTGTTTTGCCTGCAGGTATGTCTGTATGAGGGCATCAGATCCCCTGGAACAGAAGTTACAGACAGCTGTGAGCTGCGATATGGCTGCTGAGAATTGAACCCAGGTCGTCTGGAAGAGCAGCTAGTGCTGTTAGCCTTTGAGCAATCTCTCCAGTCCCTAAGATATGTAATTATTTTTACCATTGAGTTTTTCCAACTAAAATTTAGAGGAAAGGGACACAGTCTTATCTTTTTAAAACAGCTGTTCTTGGAAATGGCTCTGCTCTGAAAGTCTCTCAGAGACAATGTCAGGATTCACTCTGCATGTTTGACTAGCACACTTGATCCCTAGCACTTGTGGTTTAACTCATTTGCCTCAGCCAACAGACAATGAGTGTGTGACCTTCATTAACACCAGTAACCTGCTCACTGGTACTTAGGTTTGCAATGACGGTTGATGTCATTAACTTATTCACATCACCTCTCTACCTTGGACAGTTTGATCTCTCGCTAATTTCTCTATCCTAGCAGTCCTTCACACATGGAAGGTAAAATTTAGGAATGAAAAGAAATATGCCTTGAATATAGTATGGGGATTGACAAAAATTCCAGATCACAAGGAGACCATTTATCTTCACTTAAAGAATTTGCAGGACATATATAATAATTTAAAGATTGAATTATAGTCTATAACCTTTCTTTTAAATCTTAGAGACCTTTAACAAAGTGGCATTTGAAAAATGAATTAAGTTTTAGAGGGAACTTCTTGGCAGATACGAATATTTCTTAAATGAAGAAAAACTGGATCTTATTCCTTGCCTAGAATATATAAAGACCCTTTCAGTGCTTTTTATAAATTTACATTTAAAAACATGAAATTTTGTACCTCACTGGTTGGAGGGTGTGTAGCTACTCGCCAGGAAGGCAACACATATTGCTTTGAAAATTACACGGCAAATGAGTTAAATAACTTCCCCTCCATGTGTTAGTCATTGAATTTTAGTTATCCTTACCTCCATTCCCCTCTCTCATTCACTCCCTGCTTCCACCGAAACCTCTCTTCTCCCCATCAAGCCTTCCTCCTGCTTTGACATACCCTTTCTGTGTGTAACCCACTGAGTTTAATTAGAGCCTTTGCCTGATTATGGCGGGTGGGGGTTATTTACTGGAGCCTGGGAAACTTGTCAGTGCCTATACCACTGAAGAAAGCGACATCACCACTCCCAGCAACCACCAATTGCCAGTAGTCCCTTGGGGAGTAGTGTTTTTGCCCATTTTCTGTTATTAAATCTGAAGATAACAGACTGGCTGGTTTTTGTTTGTTCAATCAGTCTTGAAACATGGTCTCTTTGTAGTCTTGGCTGTTCTGGAGCTCTCTTATTGAGCAGACTGGCCTCAGACTCACAGAGATTCACCTGCCTCTGCTTTCTGAGTGCTGGGATTAAAGGCGTGTGCTACTATGCCCAGCTGACTGCTAATTTCTAAAGAATAGAAAGAACCCAATTTAGATTCCATATGTAAGAGGTCATTCAGTTTTTTTTTTTTTTCTTCTGTGTCTGACTGGTTTCGTTTACCATAATTATCTTGAAGCTTATCCATGTTTTGGCTTGTAACAAGATCTCTCTTCTTTTGGGAAGGAGAATGAATATCTTTTTGCTATATATATGGACCATGGATGATTAATTTATATCATTGATATAAATATATGTATGGCTTGTGTTATGTATGTGAGTGTGGGCTATATATATTATATTGCACAATATACTATATTAACATATTTATTATATTATTATGTACAATACAATAAATATAACCCACACTTGCACACAATAACACAAGTCATACATACATTTATATCAATAATTGCATTAATCAACTATAGTATATATAATACAATCTATATTGTACATATACAATATATGCAGTGGATATGGGTGTACAGCTATCCTTAAGGGATGGTGATTTCATTTACTTTGAATAATGCCCAGAGATGGATTGCTGGGTCACTGGGTGCTTCTCCTTCTTCAGAAATCTCCACACTGTTCAACATACTGGCTACAGCGTTGTATATCCCTGCATAGCACACAGGTGTTCACTTTCCCCCACACCTTTGCCAGCCTTTATTCTCTTTTGCTTTTTTGATGAAAAAAGCAAAAAGTCCTAGAAGCAGTAAGGCGCCATCTCCAAGTTGTTTGAATTTGTATTTACTGGATAACTAATGTTGTTGGGTCCTTTTGTTGTTGTTGTTTTGTTTTGTTTTTCAAGACAGAGTTTCTCTGTGTAGCTTTGGAGCCTGTCCTGGAACTCACTCTGGAGACCAGGCTGGTCTCGAATATTCACCTGCCTCTGCCTCTGGGACTAAAGTCACAGGCCACCACCTCCCAGCTTTGTTGGGTACTT
>NC_048601.1:90532711-90702711 GCF_003668045.3 Cricetulus griseus | reverse complement strand
AAATTATCTATAAATTGAATTAGATGCTCACTTAAAATTATTCTAGAAGAAATCTGTTGCCATGATTCTTTTTGGCATTAAAATCTCTCCTGAGAAGGGCTGGAGAGACGGCTCAGTGGTTACAAACACTTGTTCTTGTAGACTGTCTGGGTTCTTCTGACCTCCATGGGCACCCGGGATGCACACAGCACACATTCAACCAAAACATTTCATATTTAAAATAAAAAGATCTCTATGAGTCTTCCCAAGAACCCCGAACTCTCCAGAAAAACCTCAGCCTGGTTTAGGCTTCAGAGCAAATACCCTTCCAGCAGCTCTCATTACTCTTTACCGGGAGAAATCTCTGTGCCACAGGAGGTCAAAAGCGAAGCCTTTGCTGAAACACCAAAATCTAATAGCTGTAAAATTCCCAATACAGATAACTCACTGTAAGACATGGTTGGAGGTTTGTTAGTTAGTCTGGATCCCTCCCTCACTCAGAGACAGAAAGGAGAGCATCTGGGTTTGTTAAAAGTTTTTAAACAGTCCTTAGCTGCCTTGCTATCAATCCCCCTACCGAGCCTTTGCTTCTCTTTGTTGAGGACATTTATATCCTATGGTTTAGAGAAACAAGGGCTCCAAATGCTAATGACCAGGGAAGCTGGGAAGACTTACCTGAAATTGTGCCTAAGTAGGGAGGGTGAGCTGGGCGTGGCAAGATGGGGGCTTCCTGAGAGAAAGTGACTTAAGTCCTTGCTACCCAGGGCCCCGGGAGGAGAACTGGATGTGTGGGAATCCATGTTCCTGGACTCTGCCCAGGGCAGGCTGGGAAGGTATTATGGGAGACACTAAGATTGTAGGCAAAGGGCTAGCCTCTGGTTTTCAGAGTCTGTCTTTTCCCCGTGTCTCGTGTCATCCCGATTCTCTTCCATGCCAGTGGAATCCAATCAGCAACCAGGCTGAGGGAAACACAGAGGGAGGTGAGCTCCAAACTCAGGCCTTGGCATGGGTGGGAGTGGGGGTGGGGTCGGGGTGCGGTGGGGTGGTTAATGGACCAGTGGACTCTGAATGCGGATTGAGATACTGATTAAAATAGGACCAAGGCTTTGTATGTGTGTATGCATACTTATTTTTCTAAATTTGAGTCCCTTTTTTATTGTACATAGAAAATGGTTGAGTATGTTTATAGGGTACAATGAGATGTTATAATGTGGTATATTTTTTACTTAGAAAGGCCAAAAAGGGCTGAAGAGATGGCTCAGTGGTTAAGTGATGGGGATGTATTCTGTACATATGTTTCTCTTATTGGTTGATGAATAAAACATTGTTGGCCAATAGGGAAGCAAGATAGGTGGGTCTAGGAAATGAGGAGAATTCTGGGAAACGTAGTCAGAGGCTGACGCCATGTGAGACCACAAAGGGGTAAGAGGTCCAGACCTTCTCCGGTAAGATAAGATAGGTGGAAATACATAGATTAATAGAAATGGGTTAATAATTAAGACAGAGATAGCCAGCGAGAAGCCCGAGTCACCCACCAACAGTTCAATAATTAATATATTGTCTATGTGTTCATTTGGGGCTGACACAGCTGGGGGGCAGGCTGGTGGGAAAGAGTGCTCCTAACAGTTAAGAGCACTTGCTACTCTTCAGAGCATCCAGGTTTGATTCCCAGAACCCACATGGTACCTCAAAACAGTAACTCCACCTTAGGGGATCTGATGCCCTCTTCTGGCCTCTCTCAGTGCCAGGCATGCATGTGTTGCACAGACGTACGGGAGGCAAAGCACCCACATAAAATAAAAAATAGTAACAATAATGGCAGACAAATGTTGAATATTTGTACACTGTGTGAAAATGCATTGCTGTGATTGGTATAATAAAAGCCGAACAGTCAATCGCCAGAAAGAGGTGAGGTAGGACTTCCGGGGACAGAGAGGACTCTAGGAAGAAGGGTGTAGTCTGGAGCCAGACATGGAGAGGAGACAGGAAGTGTAAGATGGAAGAGAGGTGACGCCATGTGACAGAACATGAATCAAAAAACGTGTGTTAAGTTATAAGAGCTAGTTAAGACAAGCCTAAGCTGAAGGCCAAGTCTTCCTAATTGATAATAAATCTCCAGGTCATTATTTGCTTGTGGGCTTGCTGTCCAAAGATAGTCCAACAAGAAAACTCTCTGCAGATCGATAGCTCTTAAGGAGCAAAGTTCATGGAATGTGGTAAATTTCCAGCCAGGACCAGGGGAAGATTTTTGTTCACTCTCCTCTCCATCTTTCTACTTTCTTGATGTAGTCAAGCAGGAGAGTACCTAGCATGTGCCAGGCCTGGAGTTTGTTTTCCAGTACCACAAAAAATAAAAAAGAGTATAGATAGAGGGATTGGGAATTGGATCTCATAGACGTTCGCAGGTCAAGTTTGAGGAAAGCAGAACAGGCTGTAATAATAAACACAGCCCCTGGTTCAGAATGATTGAGAATTTCAAGACAGTGAGATCAAAATATTTAACCAATTGTATTTGTCAGTCTGTAGCTTTCTGGCTGCTGTGGCATATCTTCTGCTGTGCCTCTGTTCCCATGCCAGGCTAAATATCACCTCAATGGCTCTCTGGGCAGTTTAGCCGGTTCAGTGCAGGCTCTACTCGCTCAGTCTCTCACATGGGGGGTGGAAAAGGTTTATTTGGCTTTCATATCACTTGTTACATTTACATATCACTGTTCTTCATTGAAGGAAGTCAGGACAGGAACTCAACAGGGCAGGAGCCTGGAGGCAGGAGCTGATGCAGAGGCCATGGAGGGAGCTGCTTACTGGCTTGCTCCTCAAGGTTTGCTCAGCTGCTTTCTTATAGAATCTAGGGCTACCAGCTCCCACCATGCTCTGGGCCCTCCCCCATCAATCACTAATTAAGAAAATGCCTTATAGCCAAATCTTATGGAGGCATTTTCTTAATTGTGGTTCCGTTCTCTCAGATAACTTTAGCTTGTGTCAACTTGACACACAGTGAATTGATTCACTGATGAGGTTAATACCCTCATGATCCAGTCACTGCTCAAACATGAGTTTTGGGGGCACATTTCATAGCACAACCATAATGACATACAATGGTAGGGGCCTGTCAGTGCAGGAGTGATCAAATTGTGAGACAGAAAGCCAGAGGCAACCAGAAGTCTTGGGTCGGTGTGACCTAAAGTCATGAAAATGCACGTAGGCCTTCCACGAATCCTTCTCTTAAGTCCTGTGGGTGTGGTACTCCAGTGACCTATGACCCTCCTCCCCCTAGGCTCATATCTCCATACACTCATAATGGGAGCCTAGCCTCTAACACATGAACCTTTGAGGGTCATATTCAAATCATTTTCAAACCTTAGCATCAAGCCTGAGGCCCTGTGAGACCGCACAGGTCACAGGACCATGAAGCCACTCTGGTGTGAGCAACAAAGGCCAGCAGATAGAGACCTGGACGATCGATGCTAGCTCCCTTTGTCTGGAAGCCAAGTGCCATGGTCTGGATAGCTTAAGCTTTTCTTTTTTCTTTTCTTTGTTTTTGGTTTTTTCGAGACAGGGTTTCTCTGTGTTGCTTTGGAGCCTATCCTGGCACTCGCTATGTAGTCCAGGCTGGTCTTGAACTCACAGGGATCCGCCTGCCTCTGCCTCCTGAGTGCTGGGATTAAAGGTGTGTGCCACCAATGCCCACAGCTTAAGCTTTTCTATGGACTGGATATTTGCACTAGTTTTGGAGGGTTGTAGGAGATAATGGGGTCATAACCTTTGGAAGGGGCAGGTCTCATTTTCTGTTATAACAAAATACTTCAAACTGGGTGCCTTATTTTAAAAAGAGATGATTTAACCCACAGTTTTGGAGGTTCAGGAGGACGATGCTATAATCTGCTCAGCTCTGGTGAGGCCTCAAGGAAGAGGGTGCCATAGGGGTGCAGGCACATGAGAGAATAGCTGTTGGAAAGAACTCAATGAATCCAATACGGCCTGCCCTAAGATCTAACTGAATGGTGTGATAGGCAAACAGCAAAGTCGTTCTGAGACACAGGCAAGAGTAGAAGTTAAACAGCAGGAAAGAGAAGGTAAAGGAAACACATATGGAGTGAGTTGCTGGCACAGATACCGTGGGTTAAAAGGGAAAGTTCTCAGCTCATTCTAGCTCTCAGATTCCACATGCTGCTGTTTGGCAGAAAGGAAAACAAGGCCTTTGGTCTCTTTGGCCTCAGTGGTCATGTGGTTCTGATGTGTGTGTTGGGGGAAGGGGTTGTAAGATTTCTAGATAGTTCCCTGGGACACATGAGCTCCGTAGTAGCCTTTCTTGTTCCCTCATGACCAGTGTGTCCTGTCTTGTTAATGCACCTAGTGGTTACTGGGAAGGTGGCCGAGCCTTTCTTTCGGCAGCAGGAAGGTACAGGCAGAGCAAATGAGAGGCAGTAGGAAGAAAGCCAGCAGCATCTCGGCCCCCAGTCAATGACTTAGCCAGTGTGAAAACCTGGTCCCAGCCGCAATTTCCCACAGACTGTACGAGCATCTTGTACCCTGAATTCCTTCTACTCCCTGTCCACCCAGTCACTCTGAGAAGGGGACAGCCTGTTTTCTAGATTACCATGTTCCCTCCCACCACAATGCCACTGAGGTTGTGAGGGGAGGAAGAGCAAAGAGCAGAACTGTTCCATTCCCACTGTGGATCTTTTGGCCCACAGGTCAGCCAGTGATTAGGGAGGGAACAGTTTGCCTTGGATATGAGGTTGGCGTCTTCACCCAGACGTGACAGAGGTTTTTAATATCACAAAGTGACCAAGGAAGTTATGGCATCTGTCCAGGGTATTGTTAATGGATCTCTACCCAGCAGGGGTGGCAGAGCCACAAGGCCCAGCTGAGGAAAAAAAGAAAATCATTTCCTGTGGTCCCTTGTGGAGTTGAGGCTATTCAGTAACCCTGTTAGAGCTGATGAAGGGTTTCCTAGGACTCAGGTTGCATCACTGTGCATTTGTGTTCAGTCCCCCTGCATTTATAAATTGTTAGTTGAGGAGTGGCCAAATGGTTTCCCAACAAATCGAAGGCCTGAGATTTTAAATGAGGAGCAGAGGTGAGTTTCTGGATATAGATACAAGGACATTAAATATGTCAGCTGTCGTGGTCTCTCTTTTATCCTGCTATGCTCTCAGGGTTTCCTCGGTCTTAAAAAATTACACAGAGAGGTGTCAGTGACACAGTCTGTCACAGATTCTCTAACAGTGATGTGGAGAAGAGAAATCATTGGAATAAAACGTGTTCACAAATGACTTGTTACCTTGGCCCACTTGTCAATCGTCAATTTTCACCGTATTATCTGTCAGGTGACCCTTCTATTTAATTTTGTTTTTCGAGACAGGGTTTCTCTGTGTAGCTTTGTAGACCAGGCTGGCCTCAAACTCACATAGATCAGCCTGCCTCTGCCTCCCGAGTGCTGGGATTAAAGACATGCACCACCACCTTTCGGCTCTATTTAATTTTTTAACAAGTGTAATTGTGCACATTTTTGTGTGTGCATGTGTCTAATTAGGAAATTTCATGCAGGAAGAATCTCCATGTAATAGAGAGATATGTCTTTGTACAATATTTTTTGAGTGTAATTTTTTTTCCTTTTTTTAGCAATAGGATTTTCTCTGTGCGTGAGAACAGTGAGGGGAGAAGACCCAACCTCCTGTCATCTGCATTGCTGGAAATGTAGCCCAGGCTTGACCTCGGAAAGCACCAGGCTGTCTGACGGGGCTCTGCAGACCTGAGGGTATCCTGCTGAAAGGAGGGAACACAGAAACAGACCCAGGGAGCTGCGCCCCTGGTGGGTCCTAGGTAGGCCTCATAGCTTCACTGGAGACCCGGAGCTGGCTGGGAGTCAAGGCTGACTGCATCTCATCTACCCATAGTCAGCAGCTGGACGACTGAGCCAGAGCTGGAGGTGGGTCCTGGACAGTAAGTGCTGGGCTGGGCTCAGCAGGCTCCCACAGTCCTAGTGACACAGGCAGGAAGTGCTCAGTGCTGGAGGGGGCATGGCGAGGAAGGGGCACGGGTGTGATTTTATACTGTGTAGTCATGTAGTTCAGTCTCTCTTTCTCACTCCTCCCCCTCCCTCCCTCCCCCCTCTCCCTTCCTCCCTCCCCTCCCTCTCCCATTCCTTCCCTCCCTCCCTCTCATTAGAAAGAGGCTTCTTTATTTACAATATTGTTTTATTCTGATAAAAGTTATTTCAACTTTACATTACAAATATTTTTGATTTAGTTAATAACCATCAACATAATCCATACTGATGGGAAAAATTGATGTTCTTCCTTGCCAACATCACGGAGCTGCTTAGGCTACAGGTCACAGCGTCATAACATCTTGAAGGATGGGTTCCAGGTTTCCTATTTTTCGTGTTTCCCTTCTTCATCGTCTGTTTCCATGAATGCTTGTCTCCTTAAATGTAACAGGACAGAGTGTTCTCATCTATCAGAGCACTAGCAAGCAAAGTACATAACGATACAGCCCATCCTGGGTGTGGAGGTACACTAGTCTCAGCAGGTGGAGGCAGAGGCAGGAGAATCTCTGTGAGTTTGAGAACAGTTTGGTCTACAGCCAGTTCTAGGCCAGTCATATCTACACAGTAAGATGATGTCTCACAAAAAATCAGCTTGTGATTACTTAGTTATACTTTGGGTATTGGTATGTTTTGAATTTGAAATGGGCACTTACCGTTGACTTGGTTCCCCAAGTCTATCTCATATTATAACCCAGGGCTTCAGCAAAAATAGCAGCAGTTCTCCATCTCCCAATGACTGAGGCCCCAACCCATGTCTGGGCCCTGTTTGTCTGCATTTTGTTCACATTCTACCCTCTGCCCTTGTCTCAACCTCTTCCTTGTTCTTGGTCCTGCTAAATTGATCTCAGCTCTCCATGTCTGGCCTTGCTTCAGTGCCTTTGTTTATGCCCAGCATTTAGTCTGGAAATGACCCCTATCCTCCCTACAATCTCTGCATGTTTAGAGTCCAGTCACCTTCCAGAGGAAATGTCACTGGGTTCCTGCCCACAGATGTACTCTCCATAGTGCCTCTCCTGTGACACTCATTCATTTTCTCCAATACCCAGGACTTGCCAGGGGGCATTCACAGGGCTAGGCAGTAGATACAATGATGATATTTGTAGAAATGAAAGTCTATTAAAGGTAACTGATCCTAAACATATAAATTAGAAGTAGTAAGTTTCTTGGAAACAGTAAATGAGATGTATTCTGAAACAGCTTCTCTGATTAGGTGACAGAGTTTGCAGCCCCACCTCCTTCAGTCCTTAACTTTTTTTTTTTTTAAAATATATAGTCTCTACTAGTAACAACACTTTCTAATATAATGTAGTAGCTGACACTCTGATTTATATGCAATGGATAACAAATATTTGTTAATTAATAGAAAGAATGGTTGTAGGAGGATTCATTTATAAAATAAGATGCAGAAAACAGAGAAAACTTTGATTAAAAGTTGGGCAAGAATGGTGGTAGCTCTGTGGTAGAGAAACTGTGTAGGCCCAAATGCATAAGGCCCAGATTTCATCTCCCACACCGTCCCCAAAAAATGTTGCTGGGGGAAAAAATTCCCCTGCATTTGCCATCTGATTGACATGGTGGTTGGTGTCTCTTGGACTGGGGAACAATTCTCTCTCATGGGAATTGTATTTTAGAGAGATGTATCAATGAACAATATGTCATAACTTAAATCTGTAATCTTGTCATTGCATGGACCTAGTAGATGGTCTACAGAGTTGTCAGCCTGATGGTCACATGTGGCTTGGTCTTCTTACACCTGTCCTCGAAGAGCTCAGGTGTTATTTGCCTGTGATGCTATCTTTGTCCTTCTGAGAAGCTAGCTTTGTTAGCAGTCCATTGTGACAGCAGGGGACACACACTTTTTAGTTCTCTGACCAGATAACTGGCCAGCTTTCCTACACTTACCTAGCTTGCTTTCCATCAGGACTCTGGATTTCTTGATGCTGGCAAGTCATAGCATAGAGCAACTCGCTGGTGGCCAGCGAATGCAGGGATCTCTGTAACAGATGACTCAGTGTCTTGGGGATGCTTCTGGCTGTTGTTCTCCCAAATCTTTGTGGCAGACTGGGAACGCGGCTCAAGGTCATTGCTTCCATGTTGGCTCGTGCCCTGGGACTTCTTTCCTCTTCCAGGGTCCTCCCAAATCTCAGGGGCAGGTTGGCTGCTGAGTGGGGCACTTTGTTGGCAGGGGCTGGGCTCATCTTAATAACATTCTTTGCCCCCCAATCTTTTAGTTCTTGAAAAGTGACACTTCTTTCCTTTTCCCCTTTTGGGATTCCTCTAGGCTATAATTAGAAATGGCAATTAAAATAATTTATTATTATTACAAGCCATAGATTAAACTGTAAATTAACTTAAATCCAGACTTTAATCTGCAGACTTGCTCTAGCTATAAACAAAGTTTGTGTTCCTATATGCAGAATTTTTAAATAAATAATTTGTATTAAGCTTCTTAAAGCAATCTAGTTTCTCTGTCCCTTGACTATTATAAGACAACTATAAAATATTAATAAAAATTATATATATATGTATATATATAGTGAGTGCAGCAGTATGTATAAGCAGCAGGAATATAATGAAGTATTCAAATGAGGCGAAAGTTTATTTTATTACAGTCATTCTCTTTCAGGTTTTTGATTCATATTGTTTATGGGATGTTTTTATATGTTTATATTATGACTTTAGAGGAAACTACCATTCCCTCTGCAGGCCCTTGTATTTTACCTCCCGACCTTAAAGGCCAAGTTGCTCACAGAATTGGATCCAGCCAGGATACGGTTCTAGGCAGTCCCACTGAGTTTCTCTGTTTACTCTGTCATAGTCTGAGTTCCACTCTAAAACCATGTTTCAAAAAGCCAGCTGCTCTTTAATTAGACTACAAATGACATTTTGAGCGAAGAGTTCATTTATGAATTACTGTACCTCCAGCAAACCTACTTATCCAACCCACATGAAGTGCAGTGGATATTTAGTTAGACTTGGTTCTACCTTGAACATTGGACCACATTAAAGAACTTAAATAATTCGTTTCTGACTATAACCTGAGTGATCATACTAACCAGAAACTTCGAAGAATATACAAACACTGAGAATAAACATAACTTGCAGTTCCCTGACGTAGGGATGAACAGTGTACCTAGATTTAAAGACAGCACAAACTTACCAGCTTGTAATTGTTGAGGAGAAAGTACAGATGCTGTGTTTGTGGCGCAGACTCCCAGCTGGGGTGCATCCAGATCTTATTTCTATTTCTCTTTATTACAACCGATATGTACTAATTCACCCTTTCCTTACTAAATATTATACACCGGGTGTACTGCACTTGTCATCAGAGAGGCCAGGTTGATTGCTATTGTGTTACATTTTACAAAGTGACATCATGTATTGTCACAGAAGAGCAGAAGTGTGACAGAAAACCAAAATTAAAAACAAAACAAATTACAAACTTTTTTTTTTTTACTTAGTCTCTGCAGAAGCATTAGATTCAGGAAAATAGTGTGTTCATGTATATATGTACTGAATGTCATTTGTATTAGTGTATATGTATAGAATGTCAGTTATATTGGTGTATGTATAGAATGTTAGTTACATTAGTGTGTACATATAGAATGTCAGTTACATTAGTGTGTATGTATAGAATGTCCATTGTATCAGGTAGATTTTAAGACTTACCTGGGAATACTTGCCATCCTTTTCTTTGCTGTGACAATGGGGCACCATTAATTCATCTGTACAGAAGATGTTTGATGTCAGTAAGCTTGAAGTGGCTAAAGTCAACAAAATGAATCGTTTTGATGAAATAATTTCCATTTTGTCTAAATCCAAAATTGAGTTAATATGTTCAGCCTGGTGTCTATGAGCCTAGGAGAAGGGATCTCACAGTGTTTTTATACCATAACAGATGAATTCCACACATTTTAAGTAGTAATATTAATTAGAGTGTGTAACTAAAATATGCACGTAAGGAATGAGTTTAATTCATCCTGGGGGACAGCGATGTCTATATTTGCAAATCCATTGCCTTTGAAAAGATCCTTCCTCATTAGGAAGGCTCTCTTAATTAGGTGAGATTGGGGCACCCAGTCATCAGGATTCCAAACAAATAGGCTGTTTTATTTTTCTGAGCTTTAACAAGAAATCTTTTGTTTTTGGTGCTTTTGTTAGTTGTTGAGGGAAGCTTAAAAGGAAAAGGGGGGATTCAATACACATTAGCTGTGTTTTAAAAGATTCAGACAAAGGAGTTAGGCATAATATTTTCAAAATGTCAAACCAAATTAAGAATGTGAAAAAAGTTGTAAGTCACCATAGTATCCCAACAAAATGCCATGGATTAATTATTTTTGTAAAATGTTGTTTGGTTACTACAAAGCTCCAAGAGTAAATGTCAGCTGTCAGGTGGATGAGCAGCAGAGAGAATGTTCAGGAGGCCTTTTGGGAGACAGTTCAACTACTTTGTTATCTGCCTTAAGGGTCTAATTTGGCAAATGTGTATAAATCACCAGGATTTTATTTCTATAAAGACACCATGTCCTACCTTCCTGCTCAAAATCTGTAAGTTAAAGAATCTAGCAGGGGATGAGTTAGTCATACACATGCTCCGTTTGTTGCTCCCAGGGCCCATATTATTTAGGTAATCTCACTTTGCCACAGGCATACTGACATCATGGCATTAAAAGAGAATTTATAGAAATAAGTGTGTATTTACTGAAATGCCACAATGAGCCCCTTTTGGAGTAGGTGACTGGTATTCTTCAAGATTTGCCTTATCACCAGACCCAGTGTTCCAGAGAAGCCACAATGGGTCCCATTAGACCGGTTGTTCTCCTAAGAGAACTAGACCTCACATGAAGATTCCAGACAGAGGCACTCAGAGTGACTTGATAAAAACGTCTGTCATTGCTTTGTGCTCTCTCTCTCTCTGCTCTCTGCTCTCTCTAACCTCTGTAGATAACTCGAGGTTATGAGAAGGCAGAAGTGACCACTCTTCTCCATCCTGAAGATCTCTACCTAAGCCAGAGTAAGCAGTAGGTGAACTCTCCATGGCCTTAATTCCACATTTGCCTGTGACCTCTCAAGGAGTTGACTTTGTGGGCTTCATTTGTTTTGGTCTGTGGTGGCCAAGAATCCCCACAGTAGGAGGCAATTAATTCAATTCATAGTCTTGTGTTAATTTTGTAATGCTGTTATTGGATTATTTGGGTTTAATTTCCCTTAGGATTGAATATACTTCTCTTCCAAATTGTTCTTTTGTAAACTGCTGATGGAACTTCGCTTTTTGTGGTCAGTAGATCCAAACTTTTGAGAAATGGATGAAACAAGGGACAAGGTTTATTTTATTTTTTTCCTTCAAGTTTACACCCTGGAAAAAGTAGGCACCACCCAGGGTCTCTAAAATTTGGTTTGTGTCTAGTCCTCTTCAAAGAATGCAGAACTTGTAAGCAGGCCACCAGTTTTAGCGGTGCTGAGGGTGTGGACACATGAGTTAGAGGTTATTCTAGTCAACGTCTGGAGGGACCCCTGTGGCTAGCTACCCTCCTGCTCCACCAGATTAGGTTTTCCATTCTAATAATCCTGCTAAGATGGAAGTTGGCTTTTTCCCATCATTTTTTTTTATTTTAGCATTGAGAAGTTTAGAAAATAGAGAACTACACTATACATTGCACAAAACTACCATATACCATTGGCAAAATGTACCACTGGATACATGCATATGGATTTAGAAGTCTGGGACTTCTTAGTGAGATATACAGACATACAAAATATACTTATGTTTCTTGCTGGTTTGTGCTATTTGTGTACATGCTTTACTTTTAAGTTCTATTTAGAGATTACAAAAATATTGTGTGTGGAGGTCAGAGGACAACTTGGCTGCAGTCAGTCCTCTCCTTCTCCCATCTAGGTCCTGGGGAACCAACTCAGGTTGTCAGACTTGGTGGCAAGTGCCCTTACACACTGAGCCATCTCCCCCGCCCCAGAGGATTAGTTTTAAAGGGGAAAAGACACACACTGGAGTTGAAGTAGAGTATCCAGGGAGAAAGCAAACCATCGAGATTCAGATCATATTGGAGAAGATATGGGTGACAGAGAAATTTGCCACTGTCTCCGGGTCAATGCTTGCCACACCACAAGTGTGAGACAGTCTGGGTACAGGTGAAGAACTGGGATATCTGTGAGACTCCTGGGGATTTTTCACTGGAATTTGATGTGGGTGAGCACCGTGGTACCCCCACATGCACCAGTGGAAGCTATCTACAAGAGAACAATGAAGCAAATGACCCTGAAGCCAGAGTTTTTTCTAGCACAATGTGCCTCCTTCAAAAGAGGGATGCTTACTGGGTCGGCCCCATGGCCTGGCATCATGTGCTCAAAAGTAGCTTTGGAGCTGAGGCACAGTCAGTAACTTGTACATTCACTACCATCCATCCAGTTGTCTAAGCCAGAATCCCCTGTGCCATCCTGGCTAGCCCCTTCCATTTGCTCCCACATTCCACTCTGAAGCTCATTATGTTGTTTCTAGATTTGAACATTGTACTCAATAGTAGGCAATATTTTTACACACTAATCACACACCAAGGCCTGTTCTAAGTACTTAGTGAATTTATTAACTTTCTTTCTATCCCATGGGAAGAACAGCTAAGGTTCAGATAGGGAATGGAGATGTTTATAGTGAATTTATTAGCTTTCTTTCTATTCCATGGGAAGAATAGCTAAGGTTCAGATAGGGGATGGAGATGTTTATATAGGTGTCAGACCCAGGAGTGGAACTCAGGTGTGGACAATTACTGATTATTCTAGTGAGGTCTGGTCTCTTCTAATGTCCATAGAGTTTTTCAGTTTGCTAATTTTTCCCCATCTCCATCGAAGTCATCATTTCCTCTGGCCAAGAACATTTACTTGTTTACATGCAAGTATGTGCTGGTGACAACAGAGGCCAGAGGAACGATAAGATCCTCTGGAACTGAAGTTAAAGACAGTTGTGAGCCCCAGTGTAGGCATTAGGAACGGGACCTCAGGTCTCTGCAAAGAGCAGCCTGTGCTCTTAATCAGTGAGCTGTATTTCCAGCCCCTTCCTTTTTTCTTCACTTTCTCCACAATGCAGTCATTTATGACTTTCCTAATACTTCCAATGGCTTCCCATTTACCTCCAAATCACTCAGAAAGCCCACACATTTATAACCTGTCTTCTGCTTGTTTCTCTGGCCTAACTCTTCCCTCATCTCTGCTTCCTAAGAACCCTTTCCCCTCAAATGGTTGCACTTTCTCTTGCCCAGTGCCCATGATATGCTTGGGGGACGGAGTATCTGTCTATTTGTCTGTCTCTTTCTCACACATAGTAAGTGCTTGGGTCTCAGTGGAGTCATCGCAAGCTGTGAAAAGCCACTCTTGGTGTGCAACTTGAAGGGCCAGCTCATTTTCCTTCCCTTACCTCTGCCCTTGCCATGACCACCCCTCTCCCCACCAACGTTCTATAGACTTAGAGAGCAGAGTAGGACTGTGCCAGTGAGGATCAGAGCATATTGTCTATTGCAAGGATACTCAGGAACATTCTATTTTGAAAATGAATGAATAATTTTCTGTTAGTATTGAAAGTAGGTGTTAAAGCTGGAGTGGTCTGCCCACTAGTTTTGTTCAGAATTTCCTCTTGACTATGAAAGAGGAAGCTCTTGACTAGAGCTTGAGTTTGCAGCTTTCTTGAAACCAGAAAGTGTTAATATTCTCATGTTGGACTGTAAGACTCTGAGAATGGGGCTCATCTCATGTTGAGATTCTTCCTGTTTGATCAGGTATGAAAGAGTTGAATATGGGATCAAGTGTAGGGTAGATTTTATTTTCAGCACTGGGGGCTCTGAACCTGATGCTTTATCCATTCTAGGCAAATGCTCTGCCACTCCTTCAGGCTTGTCCTGTTGCAGTCAATCACACATTGAGAAGATCAGTGGGCTCCAGTGGATCTTGCTGAGTTGATGGGAATCTATTGTGTTTAAACAAAAAGACACTGCCCAGCCCCAGGGAGGGCTTCCTGGAAGTGCTCAGGCTCTCCCACGGAGCAGCAGACTTGGGTAGAGGGTTTTTTGCTTATTATCTTTCTATGCCTATTAGATACTTTCTGCTCTCTGGCAAGTAATAATCATGGGGAACAAATAATTTCAACCAATGAGGAATGGAAGTGACCCAAGTTCAAAAGGTGGTGTTCTTACTTGGGCTTCTGGTAAAGAACTTAAACTCAGAGATTATTTGTGCACCATGGCCTGCACATATTTTAAAACTTTATGTTGAAGGGACATCTCACTTAACTCATAGAGGCAAGTTTCCTAAGCTACAGGAAAGGTCTACAAGGGTGGCCAATTTTAATGTCCAGAGGACCTGGTTATGGAGCCCTGTTCTCACTCCCAACCCAGCCATTTAGTTCTGGGCCATTTGCCTTTTTTAATGTTTACTTCTTCCCACCTAAGCTCAATCCAATTGCTGAGTTACACAGAAGAATGTATGGGTATTAGACACTTACTTTGTGTTTCATGTTTCCAAAGTGTTTTGCAACCATCTGTTAACTTTTGGCCCTTTTAAGTGGGGTGGGAGGTGGTATTATGGTATATTATTAATTTCACTATTACGTATGCCAGAGAGAGTAAAAAATACCTGTCTTTGTTCCAAGTAAAGCACCATGTACAAACTGTATAAAATTATTATTTAAAAATGTAATGATAGTTCCTCTGTTTGTGAATTATGAGTCTCTTGTTATAATGAACTTGCCATAATTTGATTGCAGGACTGTATTTATGTCTTGGCTTTCTCTGTGACAGATGACAATGGTAGGCCTGGGAAGGTGCTGAGGCGAATTTGAGACAAAGACTATTTCTCTATGTAGTGAGAGATGTCGAAACTCAACTCTAGTTGAAGTAACCTAAAGAATCAATTTTTACAATGCAAGAATAGACATTAAATATTTATAAAAATTAATTCACATGATTTATTCTTGTAGGGTGAATAGCTGGCTGAATCCCCATGTTGGAAGATTTTTTTACAGCAATATATTGAATAAACCTCTAGTATTAGATCTTACAAGTAGTGGAATTTAAAAAATTTAAAACAATTTGCAAGGCTGATTAGGACATAGCCTTCATAGCTCTCCTATTTGAGCTTTTACATTTTTTCAATGCTTCATTTTATTGACATTTTTTCCCTCTTGGGAAGAATGTGTGATTTTTACTGGCTTGGCCTGGGGTTCTAGTACCTCTTGCCAAAGACTCAAGAAAATTCTGGGTTTTTTACATGAGGGACAAAGACCAGATACTTAGTTAAAATAACACATAGCTTTACACAAATGTAGGAAATGGAAATCATACTAGAATTATTTTTGGCCTGTTTTGCTTTTGATATATTTTAAAAAACAAGCAAGCAGCCTTCTTAATATTCCAACTTGAGCAGTATAATGTAACTTAATATTTTTTTATGGTGTGTGTGTGTGTGTGCGCGCGCGCGTGTGCAAATTTATAGGACACTGTATGTGTGGAGGTCAGAGGACAACTTCCAGGAGTTGGTTCTCTCCTTCCTACTAGATTCCCCGATCTAGTAGGAAGTGCTCAGGCTAGAGGAGCAAGTGCTCCTCACCACTGAACCATTTTTCTAGCTCTTAACCAAAGTTGGTGAGTACCTTTCCAACACTTTGTTTTATTTATTCTTGTGGTCTTTAGAAGTGTTCTAAATGTAGAATGTGCGTTTAAAATAACTATTTGCCTTAATAAGAAATACGGGGCTTCCGATAGTGTAGGAAAGACCCAGCCTAAGCCTCAGAGTACCCTTTCTCACTGCCATAGCCAGGCTGTCTCTGAGAAGAGAATTTGTTGCTTAAACCTACATTGATGTGAGCTGTTGAGGATGTTTGTAAGCACAGCTGGCTTCCCATCTCAAACAGACATGGATGTAAGGGCAGATGTGTAGCTAATTTGAAGGGGCGTCGTGACATACATGCTCTTTCATCTGGATGGCATGTTGGGACATGTACATGACTGGATTTTTCTTGGTGGTAGGGGTCCTATTGTCCCTGTGCCTCTTGGTGTTGTCGTTGAGAGCTTCTGTTGAGGTCCCCCAGCAGCTGTGCTTGCTCGGCTGTCAGAGGCTGATCTAGCTTTGACCACTGTTGGGTCAACACTTGGTGCTTTGACTCTTTTTTCTTCTACCAGACCTTTGGTTTTGGTAACTTCACCAATTCTTTGCTCTGCCTATGAGATCCTGTGGAAACCTCATGCCCAGGGGTCACTTCAGTCACCTGAGTCTTAGTGGCTAGGCTTCAACATTGAGGAAGGTATTCCAGATCCCTTCAACGCTAGTCTTGTAAGATGAGTCCATAATGGAACCAGGAGCTACAACATGGCAAATCTGTTGGTTGGAAGTCAGGCAACTCCATGATAAAAAAAATGAAATGCCAGTTTCAAACAAATAAACAAGCAAGACCCCAGAAAAACCTTCAAATTGTCACCATTGACTTTGGTGTGCACTTAGCATATCTAAAATGTACACTGACTCTGGGCATAAATTAAATTGAAGGAGATTTTTCTGACAGTCTTCTGGATCTGGACTGTAAGTTTTTGTATTAACTAGGTTAAATTAACTATATAAATGTTATGTAATCCTCATTAAAAACCTAATGGGTTTAATTCCATACTGTTTTTTTTTTTTTTTAACTTACCAGGTTTTAGATTGGCGAGTCCAAGAGAATGGGTATTTCCCACTTGAGAGGGCATAATAGAAAGACAATAGATAAAACTGGGAAAGATTTGAGTTTAGAGCATAGTCAGATGCACAGCCAGCTCTGTGGACAGGAGTCTCTTACAAATCCAGATGTGAAGGACTCAATAGTGGGCCTTGGCTGATGAACCATGCTATACAGAACTCTCACTCATCGACCGAGGTAGCCAGTGACCTATGATCTGGGAGCATCCAAAGTGGTGTGGACACTAAGTGAACCGTCCATCTGTGTTGCATCTTCCAATCATGCAATAAGAGCAGTAGGAGCCCTTCCTATATTGTCATAGACTCCAGGTTGATTTCTTTATACTTATCCCTTCAAAAGCTTTTCACATACAACTCAGTCTGTCCCTCTGAAAAGAGACGTAGGAAGGCCCCAGTGTGCGTGCGGCCCAGGTGGGATGAGGGGAGAAATGATAGAGAGAGAGCGATCACTTGAAGGCACGTGTTAAGCAGTTTGCAATTCTTACAAATGCTCTTCGACTAAAAGTTTCTGATTGGCACAGCTGCAAAACAAGGTAGATAGTACTTCTGTCACCCATATCTTCTCCAATATGAGGTTCTCCTTTTCCTGACAGTTTATTCATGTCTCCTGGGTTACATGTTAACAAAACTTCAAACAAAACAGAGTTTATTATAAGGACTCTGGGATGCCTTATGAATGGGGTTGGGGCTCATGGAACACCTGGAGCCAAGGATTCGAGTCACTATCAGGCTTTTCTTTTGAATCACATTTATATCCCAACATTTGCTTTCTTATCTTCTCTGATTACTTTGTAGTTGAAGGAAAATTACCTATGCATTTTTCAACACTTTCCAAATTTACATCGCCTCAGTTTTGGCCACCCCGTGAAAAACTGCCTTACCTTGCTCAATTCCACATTTAAGATATTAAGGAAGGACTCTTATTTGCCCAGTGTAGATAAAGTGTCCAATCTTGAATCATCTCATGACTGGGTGTGGTCATAGTACTAACCTAGAAGGCATGAGAGGAGTGGGGTGGGTGGCACTGCTGGGAGTGTCATCTGATGACACAAGTCATTTAGATAGATGGAGCCAAAAAAAGATAGATTCTTGCTGGGTGGTGGTGGCACACGCCTTTAATCCCAGCATTTAGGAGGCAGGATCTCTGTGAGTTTGAGACCAGCATGGTCTACACAGTGAGTTCCAGGACAGCCTCCAAAGCCACAGGGAAACCCTGTCTCGAAAAACAAAAAACAAAAACAAACAAAAAAGATAGATTCTTTTCCATGATTCCAGTTCTGAGACAATTCCTCTCACTGTCTCAGTTATGACTGTGCCAGAGGCAGAACTAAGCACTCCATGTTGGTGTGATGTCCCTTTGTTTCTCTATGGAGTTGCAGGGACAGTCCTCTAGCCCATCTTGGTGGTGGAGGTAGATAGTACTTCTGCTGGGCAATTTGGGTCTTTGTTGCAGCAAGCAGGTGTTCTTGTGTGATATTTTTGTAGCTCACATTGGGCTTTGGTGGTAAAAACAAAACAAAACAAATTTTAGATCTTTCTTCCCCAGGGATGGTTGAGGGCACAATTCCCAGCTATTTCTCCATGTATCCATCAATAGCAGAACCAATGGTAAGAGCCTCTAAGATTCCCTTTCTCTCTTGGCAGGTGAAAATCCTGGCTCAATGTATTTCTCTCTGGCATTTGGAGGCACTCCTGTTTCCAGCATTATGTTCACACCAGATATGAAGCACAGTCCCAAGGATTTCCAGACCAGATGGCTTGATCCCTAAATGGTCTTAAACACTTTTCAACATGGACCTCTTTCTGAAATGTTTAAAACCCTTTATTTTGCAATGATGATATTGGCTCCCCTTATTTCTTCCGATTGAGCTTATTAATGTCAAAGGATTTAATGAAACAGACTAGAGTGAAACCTTGCTCTTTTGAGAAAGAAACTTACATTTTCTATTAAGTTGGCAAACTTGACATTTTGTGCCCAACACTTGGGTAGTCTTCCTCAGTGATACAACCCAAAACTCCCTGTTTGTGTATAGTGAACTGTGCAACAATCACAAAGGAGTTTTTATTTTGAAGAAATAACACTCTTGTGTGTAATTCCACATATATGCATATACACACTCTTTGGTAGTTAGCTTTATTGTTCTTTGTCAGTTTTTGACAGCATTTACCCTAAATAAGAAGTAGCAACAATGGGATATTCCAATTCAGTCCTGCAAGCATATCTGTCTGCACTAAAATATTTGCTTCCAGTGACAGAAAGTATTTTAGAAGTGTTCATTAAAACAATTTGATAACTGTGTATCCATTATTAATAACCTAAGACAAGGAATTACATGTTACATGACTCATGTGACCAATAAGGAAGGCATCATTTCCATAATTATAAAGAATTCATATCACATCCATTTTACTGTTCTGTATCATTTGACCCATTTATGGCTCATTTTGAAAGAGTGAGATTTAAAAATTTATAAAGTTTTTTGAATGAAAAATCTGTCAGGTAATTTCTCCCTGGCTGTCTAGCAGTAGTGGCTCAACCAGGCTCTTTTGACCACTTCTAAGAAACTGGCAGAGAAAGTTTGGTGTGCTCTGGGTGGGACTCTCTTCCTCAGGAGGGAGCCTGGGCAGAGGGTGCTTATTTTGTCTCTGGGATGAAATGGAAATGGGCTGGCCACATTCTGGAATGAAATAGAGTTGTGAGGTAGAGGGCAGCCACTCAGTGTCCACCTGCTGTCTGTCCAGTGGCCTTGCCAGCTTCTCCATGGCCCATCTGGAGAGGACACTAGCACGTCCTTGACATGGCTGGCTGGGTCCTCGGCCCAGTAAGCTCTGGATAAATGTTGGTAATTGGCTGTGCTGCTGCTACTGTGCTTATGCTCACAGTCTCTTAGAGATAAGGAATGTAGCCATGGGTGGTGGATGGAAGAGGCAGGATGCACGCAGGCAGCAAGGCTGGTGGACCCTGTGCCAGAAAGAAAATTACTGAATGATTCCTGACCTGCTATTTTGTCACACCCAAATCTCAAATGTGTTGAATTGGGGAGGCCGAAGATTACTTTTTTGTCAGAGAACCTGGGCGACAATGTTCTCTGTGCGTGGCAGTTTGTACCTGAAGACCTGACCTCTGTCCCCTTCTATTGCATTGCACCACCCCCACTTTCTCCTCTGGGAATGCCTGTGAACAGCAGTTGCTGGAGTGATTTTGATGAAATGTGACATTTGTAGACTGTGGCCACCGACCAAAGAATCTGAGCTATGGAATCCAATGTTTTACAAGCTACAGAATAAAAGCTGGCCAGCATTTATTGCTTGTTCGAACCGCTTGAGCCAAGTTTCCTAAGCCCACAGAGTCGGCTCCTTAGTGCTGCTAATTTTACTATCAGCAAACAAGAGGGAAAAGGGGAGATGATATCAAACAGCTGAACCGTGGCTTTTCTGAGGGTAATATGACAATGCAATCCGAAGGGAGAATGAGTTTCTTCAAATAATAATAATAATAAAAAACTCTTATGGAAAAAAGGTAGAACGGGGAAAAAGTTACAAGCAGAGAATATTCACTGGCAATGATTTACATATTAAGGTAGTCAGTAGGCCATGTTAGAAACTCTAGGGAAATGTCCAAAATGATGGATAGAACTTTAATATTAATAGACAGTTCATCATGATAATGTAGGCCATAGATCTAAATCTCCCATCATCAATGGACTAGTTCTTCTCCAGCCTATTATCCAGGTAGCCCGTGTTTTAAATAGCACCATGTAATAGTTCTGAAGCCATCCTTTGTCTGTAACTCTGGAGTTCTACTCAGAGTAGCAGTGATGAGCTGACTCATTGATCTTTCCTGTGCTGCCCAACCTAGCTGCATTTCTCCCCTTACTTTTGATTAATATTTGGTGATTCTCAAAATATGCTCAAATAGTCCCTTTTCACACTTATAAAAGAAGTTTTACTCAGTACATAAACATTTGGACTCATGATGTGACTGAGGGGAAGAATTGGTTATTCGTTTATTTGTTGGTTAGTCTATAAAGAAGACAATCATTTTCAAGTTCCTACCTGATATAATAATTTACTACTTAACCAGTAATCACATTCAAGTGCGTGGCTCACTTATCTTAGTCTGAGTTTTCTAGACCTGGAAACTTGGACATGGACAGAGTGGTGGCATAGTCTCAGGGGTCCTTGAAGACAAGAACAACCCTTTTAGAATGACAATGCTGGTATGACTAAATAATATGGTGAGACTTGTCTATTACTTTCTTCAAAAGAGGCTGCAACATCCATTGATGAAGATCACAATTAAGGTTTCTTGTCTTAGCCTAAGACACACATGAACATAGGTCCACAAATGCAGACAGACCACACACAGACACACACACAGATGCACACAGACACACACACAGACATACACGCAGACACACACACACACACACACACACACACACACACACACACACACACACACACACACACCAGGCAGTAGGTATATATTCAGGAAAGACCCTCAAAGTACATCATGAATAGAGAGGCTTTCTTTAAGCCCATATATTACTCCATAGTGTGTTATATTCCTTTTTACTTGCTTATTCTATGTTTGTTTTACTCCTACTCCATGTCTGTGTCCATGGAATATCTACTACAAACTTTAGGTGTACCAGTTCATGCATTTTGTTGATACAAGTTTTGTGAGATTTAAGGGTCCTGTTATGAAGAAAGCGGCTTGTCAGGAAGCTCCAGAGGTACCCGAAGCAGCACAGGCATTGCATTACTCTTGGTTGCCCACTATAACTAGATGATAAGACTGTTGAAAACAACATCCCCTTCAGTTGTAGGGCATCAAGCAGTCAAGCTGGAACTAACCAGGAAACTCCCTGCTGGCTATCTTTCATATTGTTGGCAGGTGCTGTGTAGGTCAAAGGAGAAAAAACATCTAAGATCTTATCCATCTCCCGGCCCTGCATGTTATAAAACTGACCTGCCAGGCAAGATATGACCACTGTGCAATAGTGAAATGATAGATGTGGGGTAACCAACCACTTTCTGATTGGGTTTGAGGCCTGTAACATAGGAATTAATTGATGTCTGGTATTTTGAACCTGATAAAAATTCATGGCTGGAGGTCATAGATCCTAGGAGAGAACCTATTTGTTGTCAAACTGCCTCCTAAATATATATTTTGCTGTACATAGATTAAGCTTCATTTAACCTTGTTTTTG
Organism: Cricetulus griseus; assembly: GCF_003668045.3. NCBI lineage: Eukaryota > Metazoa > Chordata > Mammalia > Rodentia > Cricetidae > Cricetulus > Cricetulus griseus. The sequence goes on along the minus strand of NC_048601.1, from coordinate 90,680,736 downwards.
TCGTAGGTAGTGGTTAATGTAGAGACTCACATCTGGTCAAAGCACTGAGAATATATAAGTGATCATGAATGCTCATTGTGGAACACTGTGCTCACAGAGTCAACATTTTGGAAGAGGATCAGAAAAATAGGTAAGAGCAGGAAGATGGAGAGAAAAGTTATGAAATGTGACATGGATCTTGCATACATGTGCTCATACCAGCTGTAGTTATCTATACAAGACCTACATAAAATCAAGCCAGTTGAAACCCCAGCATGGATGGAAGAGGGGCACTTGAGGCACCACCCTAGCTGATGAGGAGCTGTTGACAGTTGATGGCTGCAGGTGAAGGGAGAGTGTGTTGCTATGTAATGAATGAACCCTTTCAATTTAAGTACTTTTCTTTGGCGACGTGGCTACTGAGGGGTGCCTGTGCCCCAGTGGATGGCCCCATACCCATACAGGCAGCACTAATGAGACTCATTGGATTAATTTTAAAAAAAGAAGAAAAGAAAAGAAAAGAAGAAAAGGCATAAATTAGAAGGAGGATATGTTGTGAGAGCCTAGAGGGTGCTGAAATGGGGAGTAGAGAGTGATAAGTTGTGTGGGGAGTGGGGATCATCGAGATACATTGTATGCATAAATGAAATTTCAAAGAGAATTGGTGTAAAATTCAACATTTCTTAAATTTACAAAAGGACCTATAAGATTCTGTTTTGTTGTTGTTGGATTGTGGCACACATCTTAAATCCTAGCACTCAGGAGGTGGATGAGTTTGAGACTAGCCTGATAATATATACATTGAGTTGCAGGCCAGCAAGGCTACATAGTGAGACTCCCACGTAGTTAGATTTTTTCTTTGGGCCTCCAGCTCACAAACAACATAAAGACTTATTATTAATTATGAAAGCTCAGCCTATAGTTTAGGTTTGTTCCTAACTAGCTCTTATAACAATGAAGCCATTTATATTAACCCACGGTATTGTATCACACAGTATTACTTCTCTTCCATTTTGCACCTCCTGTTTCTCTCCTTTGGTCTCTCTCATGTGCCTAGATTCGTCCTTCTTCTTTCTCTCTCTGCCAGGATATCCCGCCTATACCTCCTGCCTAGCTATTGGCCATTCAGCTTTTTATTACACCCATCACAGCAACACACCTTCACACGATGTGTAAATATCCCACAACACTGCCATCTCAAAATATTGTTTTTCTTTTTAGGTAAGATCTATAAACAACTGAGAAATATTAGCCTAATGGGTGAATTTGAGTGAATTATAGACTTGCCTTCTTTTTAAGTTTGAGTATTTGATTTTCTTAAAATTTTTACACTGTTTTTTATTGATTTGTGTGTGTGTGTGTGTGTGTGTGTGTGTGTGTGTGTGTGTGTGTGTGTGTGTGTTAAGGTCAGAGGAAAACTTGTGGGAGTCAGTTATCTCCTTCCACCGAGTGGTTTTGGGAGATTGAACTCAGGTCATCAGTTTTGGTGGCAAGTGCTTTACACCCTGAGCCATCTTGTCAGTGCTTTTTTGGGGGAGGGGTAAATCTTTGCTTATTTTAGATAATATTTATTTTATATCCTTTGTTGTGTTCAGATCACAAAATAAGTATATATATGCATATATAAATATATAAAATCTTTGATCTTTATTTTATGGAGGATATTCTTAATTGTCTAAGACCTACAAAGTATACATGGCTTATTGTAAAAACTTAAAACTCCTTGTTGAATAATTGAAGGAAGGAATGAGTGAATAAGTGGGTCTGGGACCTTAAGCAGAAAGATTATCTTTGCAGTGCATGTTGATATGTAATGAATGAACCCTTTCAAGTTAAGTACTTTTCCCTTCAGAGTGACTAATTCCCATAGGGTTGATTGAATTGAGATTGACTTGATGTCAAATGGCTAATCATTTACTGTGCCAAAGGTTCAAGATTGGCTGTTATTCAGTCTGTTTCCTCTTGTACAGGAATGAGTGGTGTGTGTGTGTGTGTGTGTGTGTGTAGTACCCATTCATAAAACACACATTTCTCTTACCTATATTTACTCAGAACATACCTTCCTCCTATCTCCAAATGCTGAGTGAAAACATGGACTTTAAAGACCCTTTTTACCTTTCAATGAAAATCTAGCATTATAGAATTATAGGCTTGACTATGTTGTGCTTTTAACTCTTTATAAATCTTTTTTTTTTCCTGATACACTCTAGGTTAGGGCTTTTATTATGGTTTAGGTATCTGTTCTTTTCTTTCTCTTTCCCTTTCTGAATCTTTCCCTCCTGTAATCTTTCAGACTTTTAGAAGATGTACTAGAATAAAGATGACAAGGTAGGGACTGTTGCACTCCAGGTATTTGCTCACAGAATGGCTGGCATTAACATGGGACTGCTACTTTGTGTGTTTGGTGGGGTCACATAAGGGCCAGGCCAAGGTGGAGTCTTGGCTAGAAAGCTATATTAACAACATTTTTCTGCATTGTACTGTTCTTTAATGAAAATGGCTCACAAACTCTCCACCTATATTATATAAGGATATCAATATGCTCAAGACCCATGCATTTCTATGTTAGAGACTAGGGTGGCAAATTGGGTGGGGTCAAGCTATCCCTTTTCACGGTATCAGAATGTAAAAAAAAAAAAAATGAGATGCCTGAGTTGAAGAAGAGGCAGAAGAAAAAGTCCAGTCAGAAATGTTACTGCAGGCCTGGAGACAGGAAGACCCATTATTTCCCTTCCTTCCCCGACTAGTTTTTAAGCAATGAAAATGAATATTATAGCCAAATGACATGATTCCTCCTGGAACCAGCAGGTCTAGAACAAAAGAACAGATCAGTGATATCAGTAGCTGGGGAAGGAGGGAGGGCATGGGAGACAGGAAGAAGAGTGAGAGCATGCACTGTAATGGGGAAAGTGTAGAAATTAAAAGAGGTGTGCACATTCCAGTTCTTGGCTTCCACATAATCTTGGGAAAGTTTTGTCGTTCATACTTTTTTCATGCTAAATAATCTAGACTGCTGGGCAGTCCCTAAGGGTTCCCTGCCTCTGAATCTCCATATTAATGATAAGACAAGCAGAATTTGAGGGAGCTGGAGAAAAAAAAAAAACTGTGTGTGATTGGTGAAGGTGGCCCTACTCAGATCTCTTTGAGCTTCCTGCTTCCTCAAGTCTGTGGGACAATTTGATGGGATCTAGAAGTTTCTGTTCCTCAATTTGGGTACAAATGAACTCCTGGCTCATAGAGAAAAGAACTGACATAGTTAAGTCTGTCAGGAAGTTGAGAGATTGATGCCATACATCAATCTCAGAAGGTTCACCCCAGGAAACCAAGCATAGATGGTCATGATTAGATGGGCACATGCTGTCAGAGCATGACAAACTCATTGGCTTAGCACCCAGCAGTTCCCGGGAGTAAAAACTCTGGAGCAAAGCTTCCATGTCACAGACCATTGGAAAGCCAAGATGAAGAGAAGGAATTTTACTTTCCCAAGCAGGCCTGATGTCTGAATTCCAAAGGTGTTCCAGAAACAGAGTGTGTGGACTTGGATCCTTGACCATCAGAGTTTTCCCTGTAGCCCATCTCAGGGTAAGCTGGGGGGACAGTCAGCTGTGGAATGTCAGACAAGCAGAAGCCTTCTCAGAGCTGTGCATTGCTGCACTATTCCCAAGAAAGTAGTTCTGCGAAGCCATTCTTATTTTTACAGATGGCGTATCTGAGAAAGGGATTATTTAGTGATTGCAGCATTTTTGTTTTATGTGCCTCTGAAGGCAAGATATGTTTTGTCTTCGATCAAGTCTTAAAACAATATTTATCCTGGCATCTTCCCATTTTTCTTTCCACATGGAAACTCTGATATTTTTAAGACTAGTTGTGAAATCATTCTTAGGCATGCACATTATACGGAGATCTTAGGAAAACTTTGAAGGAAAAAGAATAGAAAATGATAGTTCTTTTATGTTCCAGACATTGCAATCCATTCTGATGTTGGGCTTTTCTTGATTAGCGAGATGTAACAGAGTATGGTAGTTATGCTGTCTCTAACAGGACAGAATATTGGAAACAGTATGGAGGATGAGGACTTGAAAAGAATGCTCCCATGGCAGCATTGTGAACGCAAGGCTATCTTAGAGGTAAGTAAAGCACCAACAGTAATTTAGGATTAGGTACATTCTTTAATTATGCATTTGGTTTTTGGGTAATAAAAGACATGATTTTCAATAATGTTTGGAATTTAAATACACTGCCCTCCCCCACCCCTTTAGAAGCACACTTACCAATGCAAGAGTTACCTCCAGCCCATTCTTGTCCATTAAAAATTAAATGCTTTTACAGTGAATTATTAAAGGTGCTAGGTTGGCTGCAAATCATCAAAGGTACCATAAACCATTATGCAAGCAAGTAAGCAAGCAAGCAAGCGAGAACTCTGATTAAATCTAAGCCATCAGAGCTGTATACATCCCTCAGTATTCATTGCATTCGAAACTACAAAAGCAACTATAAAATGCTACATTAAGTAACTTTAAAAACTCTTCCAGGACTTTCAAAATTCAACAATGACTGCCTTTTCAATTAAGTATAAACCAGGAGCCTTTTTACCACCAAAGCTCTGGCATACCGCTGTTGAGGAGTCAATCCTACTCACGATAAATCTGCAGCAAAATTAACCTCATTTTTCCAAATGATATTGCAAACCTAATGGAACCAAGACACGCAAATAGAATTCGCTGGAAATCTTGTTATGAAGTCCTGTTCTTCCCCCAGATGTCTACTATCATTTAATCACAATGAAAAACATATGACATGTCCTAGATATAAGAAAACCATGTTGAAATGTTAGAAGTGTTTAAGTATGCCTAAAGAATAAAAAGGTAATTTATCATTTTGGTTCGAATGAGACAGTGCTGTTGTTTGGATATGATTTGAGTATTTTCCTAAGAATGCATGTGTTAGAAGAAGTAGGTCCCCTATGTTGTGACATTGGGAAATGGTAGAAACTTTATGAGGTAGGACCACGTGAAATAACTGGGCGGCTCTGCTTACTGCTGTCTTGTGGGACCCTGCTTAGTCCTCAGGAGAGGGCTGTTATAGAAAAGCAAGACTCGCCACTTCTTGTTCTCCAGTTTCTTGTTACCATGCGATTCCTCTCCCGTGTGACGCTGCCTCTCATCATGGAATACCACTGGTCCCTCACCAGGGACTGAACAGATGGGATGGCTCAGTTGGGGATTTTCCTCCCTGGCAGCTAAATAAATATTTTAAATACATACATTATCCTGCCTTAGGTGTTTTGTTATTATAGTAGAAAATGGTTTAATAACTTAGTTGAAATGTAACGTATCTAGCATAGTACCTGGCATATAGGGGATACTCACTAGATGAACACTCTTGTTCTTGCTGACTTGACGATCTTTCTTTATTAATAAATATGCAGACTCCATCGTGCCTACCTTATTTAGTGTAACCTCTGTGGTGTGAATCTGGCAATGAGTGATTTTGAAGCCAATAACCCCAAGTATTACTGGCCTTCTTAGAGTTCAGCCATGTAGACAGCCAACTAGCTACTCATATAGTCATATTGAAAGGCTATTGAAATAGCCTTTTGATAAGTTAAAGGATATAGAAGGAAAATATACATGGAGGTATTGTTTAGTGAATCTGAGAGAATGCTGAGGAAGACTAGCAGTCAGAGCTGGCATTTATAGTGGGACTTTAGGCTAGTCTGCTCCTGCCTCCTGCCCAGTGTTCACATCTGACAACTGGAGCGATGATCAATAGTCCCACGGCTTAGCTGCAATTGGCTTGGGTAACGAAGGAACCTGGAGGGAAGAGTGAAACACATGCATTTGAGACACAACCAAGTGCTGGGTGATTTCGTCTGTGAGGGGCCTCTCACTTCAGTCTGCACTGGGATCTCACGAACAGTGCCGAATGGTATCAGGAGGGTGGGGCAACCTCAGAGTTCTCGCTTCCGTAGCGGTTGAAGTGCTAGCAGGATGCAAAGGCTACTGACTTAGTGATCCCACTTTGAGAACAATTAGTATAGGTTGTCAAATTTAGTTATTACCATACCCCTGGAATGTATTTTTAAAGTCCTGTTTTCTAGGTGAGAAAATGGGTAGATGGCTTAAATCCTAGTTAGAGAAGATGAGAATTGCCTTCAAAGAATCTTCAACATCTTGGAACCTCTTCAGTAAGTAAGAAAGGCCAGACTATAATTTGTCTCTTTTCTCCTACTATACACCACCCTGAAGCAAAGCCAAGAAACATTGGTTCAAGCTGGAATGAAGGACAGTTAAGTTCTTCCCAGCTCTGTGTTGAGTGAACTGGAAGACTGGGAAATGCCACAGTGAAGGTGTTTTAAAAAATGATTATTGGGTGAAACTTCTACTCCAGGACTTGCTGTGTGTGCTGAGGGTGTACTCTGACCTCTCTGTGCTCCTCCAGGTCTTTCTGTGTGCTGAGGATGCTCCCTGACCTCGCTATTCAGGTTTTTCTCAGGATTGTGTCAGCAGTGGGCAGCTTTGAGGTGATCTCTCCCTCTGACACTAAGAAGGCCTGTTTACTGCCTGCTAAAAGCAGTGACTTCTTGAAGCTCCATGGTTTTCTAGGAGACTGTCCTATAGCACACTGTCCGTGCAGGTGCCTGCTGTCTGTGAGCTGTCACATACACTGTCCCTGACCCAAGACTTGTGCTTTTGGGACTCATCTATCAAACAGTCGTAGGCCAGCTGATAATGGTGTTATGGGCTTCGGTTGTGAATGTTGATATGTGGTTGGAGGGAATTTTCCCATTCAGGACTGTTGCACACCCTCCCAGGCAGGCCTAACAGAAGCATACAAAAAAAGCCAGACGGAAACTGTAGCTTGAGTTAAGGGCATAATGACTGGCAGAGCACTAGGTGCTGACCTTTTGTTCCTGACCTTCTCTTGGTCCACACATGTTTCATAGCCACTCCATGTGGCTATCTCAACGATTTATTTGTCTTGGCCTCCCCTGGGTGATGAACAACACAAGGAGTATATGGAGTTATGTGGACCTTTTAGAAAAGTTTTTACTCTGGCCATTCATGGGCATGAAATATTTTTCCCCTAATAGCAAACCCAGGTCAACCTAGTACACATTTCCCAGAGGAGGTGTCCTGGGAACAAGGGACCTCAGACATGACTGATTCTGAGCTCTGTCAAGCCATTGACACAAACACACCACCCAGCACAACAGCTTCACTCTGATGATGCAAACTCAGTCACTTCTCCTGATGGTGCCCAAGCTACGTTAGATACAAAATCAGTGGAGATGAAGGCTGTGGTCAAATGGATAGTTGTTTGAGAACTAAACCACAGTAATAGTGAGGTTAGCCTATCTCACTGTGGAATAACAGGCCTTTTCAGATTACATGTTTGTATATGAGCAGAATAGTCTAGGAAATGCCTCCTGTGCAGGATTAGGGCTGCTTTTTGACACCCCCTTACCCATGTAATTATTGGCAATGATAACAAAAACCAAAGGATCAGCTTAAACCCCTTTGTATGTATCAATGTGGTCCACAAAAGGACCTTAGATTACATGCTGGTTGTGGAAGATGGAGTAATGTCCCCTCCTAATCCCGAGAGCCATGACTACAAAGGAACTTTGCAGGTTTGATTAAGTATATTAATATGGCGGGTACTCCTGGATTAGGGGGCCTGGTCCAGTACACAATCTCAGCGTCCAAGAGGAAAACAGAATGGGAAACAGGAGATGAGAGCAAAGCTGTAAAGGTGGACAGAGAAGTCAAAGGAGGAGGCAGAGGCTTAGAGGATGGAAAGAAAAAGGTCATAAGACAAGGGATAGAGGAGACATCTATAAGGCAACCAACCAACCAAACAAACAACCCCCCCAATCAAAAACAAGTAAACAAAAACCCAAACTAAAACTCAAACCAAAACAAATTCCACCCCGCCCCTCCAGATTTTCTATTAGAGCCTCCTGTTTTAGACTTCTGGCCTGAACCAGAGCTCTAAGGTAAGAATGCATTGCTTTAACATGCTAAGCAGTTTGTGTTAACGGACTGCCTCAGGAAACCAGGAGTGTATGGCCGATAGCTGGGTGCTGCTGTAATGAAAACCACAGCGTGGATGTGACTTTGGACTGGGAAATAAGTAGAAGCTAGTTGTGTGTGTGTGTGTGTGTGTGTGTGTGTGTGTGTGTGTTGTACACACATGGGTGTGTAGGAGCATGCACCTACCTATGTGATGAAGGCCAGAGAAGGCTGTCAGTCACTCTGCTCTATCTGCCCTCCTTTATTCCCTGGAGCAAGCTCCAGTCATCCTTCTGACTCTGCTCCACTCCCTTCAGAGCTGTGTGTGTGTGTGTGTGTGTGTGTGTGTGTGTGTGTGTGTGTGTGTGTGTATACACGTGCGCGTGCATGCCACCAACTCCAGCTTTTTGACCTGGGTTTTGGAGATTTGAACTCAGGTTCTCATGCTTGTGCAGCAAGTGCTTTTACCCACTGAGCCATCTCCTCAACCTAAGGCTAGAAGAGCATAAGCCTAGCTTGCCTTGCATAGACCTTAAGTAGAAATATCAGTATTAAAGACTGCCTATGATAGTTTAGAAGGAATGGTTAAAGCTGTATGACTTGAGAAAATCCTCAAGTCATAAATAGACTGCTGCTAAAAGCATGTACTCTAGAGTCAGTTCTGATGAGGGTGCAGAAGGAAGCAAGGAGCATGTGATTGGAAAATGGAAGACAGACGTAATAGAAGAACGCTTAGGAGTGAAAGCAGAGTTGAGGACACAGCCTTATTTTTTCTTGCTGCTAATAATACAGTGTAAAAGGAAACAAGCAAATTGAAGGAAGAACTATTTAGAAGAATAATTAGGACTTGTGGAGTTGAGAAATTCCCAGCCAACCCACATTGCAAAAGACACTGAAATTCAGTTTATTGTCTGGAAAGTATGCGTGAAGACAAAACCACGGGTGTGGCTGGACTACTTTTTGTTAGTGGTTCAGAGGGACATAAAGACTGGAATATGTAATCACACAGAGGACTCTATAATGAAATTAGGTATGATCCAGGGATCTGTTAAGCCACATAAGCAGAAACCAGGAATAGAGATAAGAGAAATCTCTCTTTTCTGGTGGCATGTATCCCTGTGACAAACATAAGTGGCCTCTGGGTCTCTGAGAATGTTCTATGAGCACAAACACCGTCACCTTGGACCAAAAGGGAGAAAACAGGCTAAAAATCAAGGAATGATACAGGACTGTGAAAATTCCACAGACAGGAGGTGGTCTAAGGAGAGTACTGCGCCACTGAACACACAACATCCTTCAAGGGACAGGAAGAATGCTTTTGAGGCCGTACAACTGATCCGTGGCCTTGCCGCCTCTGGATTCTGAATCCTTGGGGGGCAGCCTCTTCTTCCACCTTCATTTTCCTTCTGCAAGATATTGTCATATATACAGATGAAAAAATGTGACTACTGTGGAGAAGTCTTGCTCCTCAAAGAAAGAGTCAGCAACTTGCCTGGTAGGGTGTAGTGAGAGGAACTCATCACTTCCGTAAAGAAAAAAAAAATCTCCTGAATCCAATCTTGATGAAACGTAGGACAAAGATAAGTTGGGAGATAAACTACAAAGTAATTAGCCTGTGTGCTTCCAGTTGTGAAGGCCACAAAAGACAAGGGTGTCCTGAGGAATTTACCAAGATTATGAGAAAAAAAGCAAACTCATGATTTGGGGTTCAATTCATCCCTCCCTCCCTCCCTCCTTCTCTCCCTCCCTCTCTGTCTCTGTCTCTGTCTCTCTCTCTTTCTCTTTGGCAGGACCTAATGAGCCTCAAGCTGGACTCAAACTTACTGTATAGCAAAGAAGGATCTTGAGCTTCTGGTCCTCCTGCCTCCACTTCCCAAGAGTTGGGATTGCAGGTATGCATCATTATGCCTAGCTTTGACTCTTGAACAATAACAGTATTTTTCTCTCTTAAGACAACTGCCCAGTATCTTGCTTACTACCATTTATTTATTTATGAAGCTCTCAGTTTGTTTCTACTGAGTGAATGAGGCAAGTTAAATGTCTGGGTTTAGGAAGCAGGACAAGGGAAAAGATGAGTGAAACTTTCATTACCTAGTTCACAAAGCAAAGCCAGACTTAGGGCTCTGCCAAGTTTGACTAAGGTATTTAATGAAAAGCTTTGCTATAGGCAGAATGAGCTAATTTAGAAAAATAATCAAATGTGACACTGAAGTTCACCTCCAAAGAAACAGCTGCCAGAGTGTCACTGGTGATCTCACTTTTCTCTGCAGTCGTCAGCCTGAGAAGATAAAAGCCAGGTGAACTGGTGAAGGCACATGAAGCAGAAACGAGGTCTGGGATGTGGAAAGAGTTTTGAAGCATCTGCAGGATCTGCTTAAGGAAACCTGATTTCCCAGCTGTCCAGTGGGATCCAAGGCACAAGGTCTAGAGACCTTTGTTCTCTTGTAGACACACCCTTCCCTACCAGTAGAAGGGCTTCCCGGCTGCTCTGAGTCAGCCCAATGAGTAGGCTCCTGTCTTAGGCTCCTGGAGACAAGGGGATGCACAATAGTCAAAGCAGACGAATAAGCTACCAAATGTTCTCAGATTTGTTTCCCCAATTCTAATACGAATGGCTGCTGCTTGCTGTTGCTGTGTCCTGTTTGATGATAGACCTAGCCCTTAGATTCCCGTCACTGGCTTGGGATAAAGAACACATGCACTGTGTTAGCATTTTCCAGAGTTCAAGGGCTTTCTAAGACTTAAAAAAAAAAAAGACCCAGTTATACCACTCTTGGGAATATACACAAAGGACGCATCATCCTACTACAAAGACACTTGCTCAGCCGTGTCCACAGCTGCTCTATTCATAATAGCCAGAAATTGGAAGCAACCTAGATGTTCCTCAACAGAAGAACGACTAGAGAAAAAATACGGTGCATTTATACAATGGAGTACTACTCAGTAGTTAAAAAAATGACATCATAAAATTTGCAGGCAAATGGATGGAGCTAGAAAAAAAAATCATACTGAGTGAGGTAACCCTGACCTATAAAGACAAAGAGGATTGGTGCCTTGTTCAACCATCATCAGAGAAGTTTCCTCCTGTAGCAGATGGGAACTTACAGGGAACCACAGCCAGACATTATGTAAGTGTTGGAGGACAACCTTGGAATACTCAACTATAAATGCCTAAATGGGATTACTTCATCAAATCCCTCCCTTCAGAGCTCAAGGAACCCCACAGAAGTGGAGGCAGAACAATGTAAGGGCCAGAGGGAATGAAGGACACACACACACACACACACACAAAGTTCCTCTAAACCAGCATGAGCAAAGCTCATAAGAACTCACCAAGACTGTGGCAGCGTGCACCAGGCCTAGCGCGCGCGCACACACACACACACACACACACACACACACACACACACCACACACATCTTCAGTTTAGTGTTTTTATGGACTTCTGAGTGTGTGAATGAGTGGGGCTCTGATTCTTGTGTTTATTTTGGGCTCCTTTTCTTTTGTTGCTTTGTCTTGTCCAACTTTGATGTGATAGTTTTTGTTTTGTTTCATATTTATTTATTATATTTTACCATTACCTCTTAGAAGCCTGTCTTTTTTTTTTTTAATGACAGACAGAAAGGGAGGCAATGGAAAGGAGGTGGTGGTGGGAACTTGGAGGAGTAGAGGTAGGGGAACCATAGTCAGGATGAATTATTTGAGAAAAGAATTAATTTTCAGTAAAAGGAAAACGGTAATCTATGAATTTACATGCAAGAGCTAATAATTGTGGGACTTCCTGCAGGGTTCTTTCTGATGCAGCCCAGTGGGTAGAGACTTGAGCTCAGTCTTTCTGAAATATAGGGTATGTATAAAAGCTCCTTGAGATCTGTGAGGATCCCTGTCCACTTGTTTGGAGGAACTGGTTATGACTTCTAAGATCTGTTTCCATCTTTCCACTACCTCTCATCAAATGTGTAAGAAAGTGGTTTCGTGCAGAGCAGACTAGACTACAGTCTAACCTGATGGATGGCACAGCCAGCTGCAGCTGATAGGTAGCCAGATGGCAAGATGGCAGAGACACAGGGAGAGCACTGGACTACACAGATAAGGGGCAGCAAACACGGCTGTGAGCTTTGCTCGTAGACTATCTGGACATGTTGTGTCATTCTTATTGGATGCTTTTGAATCAAAATGGACATTTGGGAAAAACTACCCAGAGGGAGATTTAAACCTAGGCATAGTGATAAGGAGAATGGAGGCCATCAAGGGATGGGAGCAGGCGAAGTGGACATACACTTAAGGACCATAAAATATATATATTCGGGGCATCTTAAAGTTCATTTGGGAACAATAACCATAAGGCAGTTTAGTATCCTATACTGAGGCCAGAAGGTCTCAGATCTGGTTTTATGTCTGCCACACAAAAGTGGTATTGTCCTCGAAGCTGTTGCCTGTTTTTAAAAACACTGGGATGGAACACCCTGATGACCCTGAGTACATATGCACACGTAGTCTGGTAAGTGTGAGCATTTTAGTCAGAATTTCTATGCTGAGATCAAACACCATGGCCAAAGCAAACATGTGGAGGGAAGAGTTTGTTTCACCCCACAGCTCATGAGTCCATCACTGGGGGCAAGCCAGAGCAAGAACTCAGGCCAGGAACTGCAGTAGAAGCCATGGAGGATCACTGCTTACTGACTTACTTCATATAGCTTGATCAGCCTGCTTTCTTAAAGCACCCAGACCCACCGGCCCAGGAGTGGCACTGCCTATAGTGAGCTGGGCCCTTCCATATCAATTATCAATCAAGAAAACAGCAAATAAGTGCAGGCTTGTCCACAGGCCAATCTAGTGGGGATATTTTCTCAACTGAGCTTCCCTGTTCCCAAATGACTCCAGCTGGTGTCACAGTTGACACAAAAGTAGTCAACACACTGCTAGCTTTGTGTTGTGAAGTAGGAGAAGGGCAACAGGGTGAGACAGAGGAAGGACCTACTCTGGGAGCCCTGGCCACCTTCAGTCATCAGAGGACAACTTTGGTGATGAATTAAATCACCAAATGGGTGGGGTATTAAATCATTTGAGGAACAAAATTGTGTAGAACTTGACCTTGTAGTGATAGTAAGATGGTCTAGAGCTGATCGGGAGTTTTAAGAAGGCAGAGACTCTCGTCGTCTGTCCTGGAACATGTTTCTCAGCCGCAAATGTAAGAAATGCCTATTTTAAACCTTCAGCATGAATCAGCTGGCTCACTAAACTGTTCCCTAAGCCATAGTAAAACCCCAGGGAAATCAGACATAGATCAGATATGTTTTGTTGGGCAGGAAAGTGGAGGGAAGGGTATAGATGTACCCAGGGCTCACGTGGGCAAGAAGAGCCTATGTTGGACCTTCCCGGAGGGCCCAGGGGCAGCATGAGCACACTGGCATATCTTCAGGAGCGTGGGCTGGAGCTTTGTTGCAATAGGCGCAATGGCAGAAATGGTCAATCAAACCCATCTAGCACTTCTCTGGTTGTGTAAGGCAGGCTGTGTCTGGAACACCACATTTAGTACTGTGAAACTCCCAGAAGGGGGGCTTTCAGCTGAGAGATGGATAAGAATGACTCCAAGTACATTCATACCCCGTAGGCTCTGTCCACAGGATTCTGATTGTATGTCTGTGTTGTAGCCTTGGACTCTGCCTTTTCAAAAACATGTTGGGTGATTCCAGTACAGGCAATTTGTGGATCATGCTTTTATATATTTAATTTTCTTTGTTTTATGTATATTCAGTATATATATGTAGACCCATGGGAAGGTGTGCTTGACATGTAGAAACCTGTGGAGGTCGGAGGTCAAAATAGGGTAATTTTCTCAATTGCTCTCTACCATATTTTTTGAGGCAGTATCTCTCACTGAAACTCAGTTTGTTTTGACTAGATTGGCTAGCCAGCATGACCCTATGATCTACTTAATTTCATTGGATGGTACTGGAGTTACAGACATACAATACCACATTTTCTGTTTTATGTGGATTCTAGGGTGATCAGAGCTCAGATTCTCATGCTTTCACAGCAAGAGCTTAAACACCAAGACAACTCTTCAGCCACCCGAATTATATAATTCATCTGAATTTAAATATTTTAATTAAAGGACAAAATTTAAGCTGAAATATGAGCAATAGCCATTTGGTGCATTATTTCATTGATGTTTAGTTTTTCCTTACCTGTGGCAATTTTATACATCATGTATTATTGCTCCTGGGAGTGAGGCTGCCAGATCTGGAAGCAATGAGCACATACTTGGTGGCATTCGTGTCTACTGCTATACAGTCCCATATAATCTTTGGGTTGAGAAGACCACAGGAAGCCTCCTTCAGCATTTCCCCCAACAAATACTATTGGAAGAACTTGTAACATGAGGCAGATCATGTGGTAGTTAGGGAGCTTCTTGGCATGTTAGGAAGGGTCCAGAAGGTCTAGGATATACAGGAATGAGTTGAAGGCCACATTTCCAATGCATCCATTAGAGAATAACGAGAGCAAGCAGAACTTGAGTTATGGGGTCATAATTTCATTTCAGGATTCTGGCAGTAGCATAAGCCACTTGAACACTTCCTTGGCAGTTTATGAAAACTTCACTCTCTCTACCCTCACCCCACATACTGCCATAGAAGATTAATAGCTCTGTAAATTACAATTGTATTAAAATGTATGTATTATATTATATCTCAATAAGAGCTTTTCATACAGGTATGAAAATGCCCTTGACTTAAACATCCTGAGTGACAGACAGTTGTTGCTTTTTGCATTAATGTAATTAACTCCCGAGAAGATGTTTATTTTGTAAAAATAAAAAGGCCTTGCTGACTGAGCAACGCTTCACACAATGTCATGGGTTTTGAGTCAGACTGTTCTGGGCTAACAGCTCAGAGTCTGCAAACAAAGACAGGCAAGAGAAACAAGCACAGAAAACACATACAAGCACACAAACATAACAGGCAAGAGGAAGGTGACTACTTGGGAGCAGATAGGGAAGAAATACAGCTAAAATTGAGTGGACGGCCAGGGCTGTGTTGTGGAGAGTGGAAGGCGTCCTGAATGCAGGAGTCAGTCAGTTCCGCCATTACGAGAAATGAAGGAAAACTAGGAACAACAGGGTTATGACTTGAAGATGGTACATTTTTGGTATTTGAGGGGATAAACCATTGAAGATTTCTTTTTTTTTCTTCCTAGATTTTTTAATTTAAATTAGAAACAATCTTATTTTACATGTCAATTCTAGTTCCCTCTCCCTCACATCCCCCCATCCTCCCCTGCCCCCCCCAACCTCCCATCCATCCCCCTTCTGCTCCCCAGGGAGGGTGAGGCCTTCCATAAGGGAATCATCAAAGTCTGTCACATCATTTAGAGCAGGGCCTAGGCTCTCCCCCGTGTGTCTAGGCTGAGAGAGTATTCCTCTATGGGGAATGGGCTCCCAAAGTCCATTTGTACACTAGGGATAAATACTGTTCCACTATCAGAGGCCCCATAGACTGCCCAGGCCTCCTAACTGACACCCATGTGCAGGGGGCCTGGTTCAAATCTGTCCTATGCTGGTTTCCCAGCTGTCAGTCTGGGGACCATGAGCTCCCCCTTATTCAGGTCAGCTGTTTCTGTGGGTTTCCCCAGGATGGTCTTGACCCCTTTGTTCATCACTCCTCCCTCTCTAAAAGTGGATTCCAGGAGTTCAGCTCAGTGTTTAGCTGTGGGTGTCGGCTTCTGCCTCCATAAGCTATTGGATGAAAGCTCTAGGATGGCATGTAAGGTAGTCATCAATCTCATTATAGGGGAAGCCTCTCCACTATTGCTTAGATTCTTAGTTGGGGTCATCCTTGTAGATGTCTGGGCATTTCCCTAGTGCCAGATTTCTCTTTAAACCTATAATGGTTCCCTCTATTACGGTATCTCTTTTCTTGCTCTCCTCTATTCTTCCCCCAACTCAATCTTCCTGCTCCCTCATGTCTTCCTCTCCCCTCCTCTACCTCCTAACACCCTCTCCCCTCCCCCATGCTCCCAATTTTCTTAGCAGATCTTGACCCTTTCCCCTTCTCCAGGGTACCCTGTATGTCTCTCTTAGGGCCCCCCTTGTTTTCTAGCTTCTCTGGAGGTGAAACCACTGAAGATTTCTGTGCCAGAAGGTGAGTATAAGAATTATGCCAGCAGGGCAGTGGCAGGGCATGTCTTTAATCCCAGCACTCTGGAGGCAGAGGCAGGCGGATCTCTGTGAGTTTGAGGCCAGCCTGGTCTACAGAGCAAGTTCCAGGACAGCCAGAGCTACACAGAGAAACCCTGTCTTGAAAAACTTAAAAAAACATATGCCTAGGGAGAAGTAGTTGTTCAGAATCCTCTAGGGCAGTGATTCTCAGCCTGTGGGTTGCAACCCTTTGGGGTTGAATGACTCTTTCACAGGAGTTGCCTAAGATCATCAGAAAACAGATATTTAAATTACAATTCATAACAGTAGCAAACCCACGGTTATGAAGTAGCTACAAAATAATGTTATGGTTGGGGCTGCCACAGCATGAGGAACTGTGCTAAGGTGGTAACGGCAGCTACGTGTCCTTTCTTTGAACAGAGTTGAGAACCTGCCTTATGGTCCTGCCTCCCCAGTCCCTGTGGGACTGTGCTTATCTTCAGGGTTCTGCCACCACACAAACCTGTTCTACCCATAGACTCCAGGGACTGAGCCAAGGCCGGTGGAACCTAGTGATCTGGACTCGTGGCTCACCATCTACAAGGATGGATGGTGTGGCTCTTTGTCCTTTTGGTCATTTTTCATTAGCTGGATTTTTAAAACAGAGTCCAGATTCTTTCCCAGATAGAGCAGGTACATCAGTTTCCACCCTCATAGCCACCATAGTACTCTAAAAGGCAAGGGGAATTGAAATGGAGGGAGAAGAAGACCGAAGGCAGGAGAAGAAAAGGAGGCAGTGGGACAGAGGACAAGACTGGCAGCTCAAACCTGCTCTGGGCCGGCAGAGTGAAGGGAGTGCAGGCTGTCAGAGCTGTCTCTTGCAGCTTCCACAGGGGGGCAGACTCTACTCACTGAAAACGGCCCAACTTCCAGAAGCCACAGGGAGCTTTGCGGATTTAGTGGGACCTTTATAGTCACTTTCACTGGCCCTTCCTGTTCATCAGGTGCCTCTGACCATCAAGGTTTCATCCCTCAGAACAATACTGGGTGGATTAAAGGGAGAAAAGCCCCGACTTTGCTCAAACTTAGAGTTTCAGACAACATAAAGTATAGAATTACAGCTAAAAAGGTAAGACACTTTGCCTTGCCTTACTGTTCTAAGTGCAGACGCTTCCCTTCTATACTGAAAGACATATTCATATTCAACACACACACACACACACACACACACACACACACACACACACACACACACACACAATAGGTGCATCATTGTTCTACGAGTTTCCAAAGAGTGGAGAGCATTTTTCTAATATCTTTTCATGCTTTCTCTGTCTTTTGCTATTACATTTTCAATACAAGATGAAAGTGTATGCAAATGTGTATGTGTGTATGAGTTAACAAAAATTTCATAAACTCTCAGCTTCTGTGTTAGAGGAATATTGTTATTTGGAGAGTGGATGAAAATAACCGAATTATTGCAGATTGTTGTATGGTGCTAAAAATGTAATCTCTGCAAGCAGCAGATTGCTTCTGAGCATAGCATGACCGGCAGGGCGAAATGGAAAAGTCCAATCTGGGATGCTAAGGGGATCTATTTCTTTTATCCCCCACGTCATTAAATACTATTATTTCTGAAAAGAACATTTCAGTGTTCATGCTGTTTGCTTTCTGGTAGAATTTGTCCTATTTTTGAACCATATAGAAATAGCCTCCTTGAGAGCGTGTGCATATTCTAGAACAGACTCCTAGAGCATTAAAGCCGTATCTCTCAAAGGTGAAAACACTCTACGAAATGGTGATTGGGTCTCTGAGAAAAAGAACACATCCCAAGATTAAAAGGGACATGGAATTTTATTATCTACGATTGAGGATGGGCTGAGGAAAATGTAAATTTGCTCTTCCAAAAATAGACAAACAAGTTCAGACAAACAAACAGCAAAGATACTGAACAATGGATAGAAGTTAGACTTCATTAGTCTCATGCTTGGCAATGTGCTTTAGGTAGCAACAAAACTCAATTTGAGTGAGGAACAGTGACAAGGACATTATTCAGGTTGTCTGTTGGTTTTGGTAACAGGGAAGGCATGAAGTGAAGCTTCTGCTCTGTAGAGGTCCTGGGGCCCATCACCCCTTGTCTGTAAGCATTATGAGCCAAACATTAGCTCCATTTAAGGCTGCTCACACAACTTTTTATGAAGCACCATGGTGTTCATTTAGCCGTCAGCCTCCAGAACGCCTGTGACCCACTGTGGTGGCCGATGATTATCTCCGGGTGTGGTACTTGCTCTCCTCTTGCCTCGCAAGCGGCATGCCAATGTCATGAAGCTCTTGCAAGGAAAAAAGAAAGAAAGAAAAGCCCTCTAAACTCACTTCTGGTTCATAAGAAGCAGGAGGACTGACTATAAAGAATGATTTACTCTTGGTCTCTGCCTTACAGCCATGGAAACTTGGAAGAAGATCAAACACCCTCTCCAATTTGGCCACCACCTTCCTGGTTTTGATAGTGTTTTTAAATGAAATCTCTGACAGTCCCTGTCAGGGCTATGAATTTGTACCTTACAGACCTCGTGTTTCAGGACTGTCTGGAACACAGACGTAGAAGGCTTTGGAATGGAGAACTATATAGGGCATCTGGTGTTTTCTCTAACATTGATGTGATCTCTTATCTGGAAATCATAGGCTTTGACAAAACTTTGAGGTTCCTTTTTAGTTAATTGGTGTTAAGAGAAAAAGTCAGATAGACACAGAGGGACTGACAAAACTCATGAAGTTTGAATTTGCAGAGAGCGCAGCGCTGAGTATTTGGCTTTCTCTTATTTGACTCTATCCCCTGAGAGACTCATTTGTGTTTAGTACCCAATTTTATTGTTCATTCTTACTAACCTTCAAATCTCAGTGCACTTTTAGAAAAAAAAAAGAAAGAAAGCAAACCAAAAGTAATTACTTGGGGGAACGCAAAGGCCATATCTATATATGAGATCAAACATTTCCTATTTTCCCTTGCTATTTACCTCTAAATAACCACTCTTCTTTCTCAGCTTTCCACTTCTTTTTCTGACAAACAAACAGCAGGGGTTGTCTTTAGCTAATTAGTAGGGCTATTCTGGGATCCTGCAGGGAGCAGGTCAAAGTAGCTTGCTATTTCCAGTTTTAGTTTCAAGGGAAACTGAACCCTCAGGGAGAGGCTGTGCTGGGCTTGCTGCTTCTCGGATCATGAGACAGCTTGGCCTTAACTCCTATTCCCTTCTCCAAATGGGACTGTGCTACCCACAAGATGACTTCTAAGACCTGGAGGACAGGTGGCTTTAGGTGCTTCATGTTGTTACACAGTCAGGTGTAAAAGATTTCCTAACAAAGGGGAGCAGGGGCGTAGATGACAGTTGGGACTGAATATCTGGACTTAACCTCTGTTTCTCAGAAATAAAGGAATGATAGCAAGCAATTTGGTAGTCCCATGCAGGCTTGTGAGATTTCCTTGGAAGAGCTAGCATCCAGTTCTTCCTCAACCCTGTCTCAAACATCTACCAGTGTTCTCAAGAGTGTGCACACTAGCCTTTACATAGCACCAAAATATTGTTCTAGACCAGTAGTTCCCAACCTTCCTAATGCTGTGACCCTTCAATTCAGTCCCTAACGTTGTGGTGACCCCCAAAAATAAAATTGTTTTCATTGCTACTTTATAAGTGTAATTTTGCTACTGTTATGAATCATAATGTAAATATCTGATATTTCCAATGGTCTTCGGAGACCTGTGTGAAAGGGTTATTCCACTCCCAAAAGGGTTCTCGACCCATAGGTGGAGAACCACTGCCCTAGACTCCCCTCTTCTTTTTTTGTCCTTATGCATCCTCCCAGAGAATTCACAAGATGCCCAGAGTGTAGATAGGCAGAGTTTACTGTAGAGAAGAGGATAACACACTCCCGACAGGTGAGAGTGGGTAATGGCCAAAGGGTTACCGCAGACCAGAACACTCCCGGGGCTAATGTGGACAATGGCCAAAGTGACCATTGTTCCATCCTACAATTTAGCGTCTTCATCCTCCTTCCAGAGTCTGTGGAACACCTGCCCAGGTGAGGGGCAGGCCCACTTGGTTGGTTCTTATAGTAGAGAATGAGATGTCTTTGTTTTTTTTTTCCAGAAAGTCCCTGACAGGACAGTAATCTTATGACCTTCTAGGCTGCTCAGCATATCATATCTCTACCTAGGGACAGAGATACCACTCAGATTCCATTCTTTTGACCAGAAAGCAGAGTCCTGTAGTTTCAGTTCTTGGTTATAAGGGAGGGGTCCATTGGCAATGTCCCTCAACCCTGTAGATTCTTAACACGGTACCTAACAATAAGGGAAAACTTCTTCAGCTGCAAATGACAGATACCTATTAGACTTCAAATGCATCTTCTTTCTTCAAGGATTAAAGGTTGTCCTAAGTCTCTATCCTCCCTACCTCTCACCTGAATTGGTTTTGACTGTTCATTCTTCAGACATGTTAACACCATGTCTTCCAGAATACAGTTGTCTACCTTATAGAACTCTGGAGAGGATGCAGGGTCAAGTATGAGTTTTTTTGCCCTCTTAAAGTCTGGGGTAGATAGAGATAGCATCACCTTCATCTTCTTCTACAGGAAAGATAGGTTCTGTTGCCAGGGGTATATGGGGAAGTGGTTCAGGACACCCAAACCCTAAATGTCCAGCACCACACCCTCTTTATCTGTTCACACCAAGAATGCCATTGCTGTCGCACACCTTTAATCCCAGCACTCGGGAGGCAGAGGCAGGTGGATCTCTGTGAGTTTGAGGCCAGCCTGGTCTCCAGAGCGAGTGCCAGGATAGGCTCCAAAGCTACACAGAGAAACCCTGTCTCGAAAAACCAAAAAGAAAAAGAAAGAGAATGTCATTGCTGCAGGACCAATATAATGCCACTTTTGTCTTGTGGTGTGGAGTTTGTCTTAAAAAACAAAACAAAACAAAACCTGTTTTTTATTGCTGCTTCTGGCCTGCTCCCCTGTGACTACTATTTATTTATTTATTTATTTATTTATTTATTTATTTATTGTTAGGATAAATCCTTCCGCCAAAAGCCACTGAGCCCCACCGCCACGTGTACGCTTTATGCCAGCCACCTGCCCGAGTTAGGGCCCAAATGAATACACAGAAACTTGTATTAGGTACAAAGCTGCTTGACCAATGACTAGGATTCTCATCTGTTAGCTCAGTCTTAACTATCATAAATCTATATATGTTATAAGACTTGTCTTATCGGACGCCTTATTGGCGTCCCTCCTTGCTGTGGATCACTTCGTGCCGCTGGAGCAGGAGCGGAGGGGAAAAGAGGGCCCTTCCTGTTTCTCCTTTGCTTAAATATGAGTCTCCTTGCTATGTCACTTCCTGCCTGGATCATCACTTCTCTACTACATTTCCCAGAATCCTCTTTGACTTCTAGTCCCATCTACTTGCTGTCTCATTGGCCAAACAGTATTTTATTTAACAACGAAAAAGATAAACATACACAGAAGTACTTCCCCCATCAATTTCTACTTTAAACCTATATTTGATTCTCTCTGTGAGCTCTGGTTTCTGCTTTTGCCTCAAGTGGGGCTTCTCACATACTCACAATGCCTAGTTTATCAATATTTCTCAGCACTTTAGGATTCCTTAAGCGTGTATCCCAAGACCTCTTTTGGCTTCCTCACCGGCACTTGTAGAATCTATTCTCTGTTTTCATAGTAGACATGGCTCTGTGTTCTTGCTCCAGTGGTGATCCTTGTCTAGCTGGGACATTGTTCTTCATACCTGACCAGGTAGGCCTGGTCCCCCCACCCACCCACCCACCCCACCCCAGTTCATCCCTTGTCTTTTCCAGCTCTGAGCTGGGATTGAGCAGGTCCTGACAGGGAAGTGACTCATTGTACTGCAAAGAACATTCCAGCTTTGTGCCTGGACGGATCCCTAGCCAACATGCTCATTTAGAAGTCTGCAAATGTAGGTCTGAAGGAAAAGAGGGCACGAGCTTCTAGGTGACAACTTTCCACATGTGTGCTGGTGTACTTTCCCTTTCATGTGTGTGGAAACTGTTCTCCTCATGACTCATTATACACCAGCGGTCATGCTTTCCTGGAAATTGATTTACCTTTTAACACTTCAGAAAAGATTTGATACAAACCATGTTAACAGTCAGAGAAAAATTACTCTATTTCCCATCTTTCAACACCACTAAGTTCCCAAATGCCTTTCCCTACCAACTAGTTTGTGCTGTTTTCCATGTTGTGATGTCACTACAGTTCATCCATTCTCTTGCCCCTTCACCCATCCATTCAGAAGCGTTTGAGAACTAACTAGGCTCTTTCGAAGGTATCTGGACTGTGTGGTTGAGTCAGACTTGTGCCTCAGCCCTTGTCCAGCTCCCAATCTCATGAAAGGCTAGGCAAATAAATACTGAATTCATGCCCAACGGGACAGACGCATCTGAAACATCAACCAGAGGCTCAGAGGGGCCATTATCTTGTGGGCTAGGGTCAGACAGAGTTTCCCTGGGAAGAGTTCCTGCACTGACTCTGAGAGAGAAGACCGGAAGTCATTAGACGGGGAGCACATTCTGGGAAGGAGCACGTTGGCCAAC
This sequence comes from Cricetulus griseus, assembly GCF_003668045.3. Lineage (NCBI taxonomy): Eukaryota > Metazoa > Chordata > Mammalia > Rodentia > Cricetidae > Cricetulus > Cricetulus griseus. The sequence goes on along the minus strand of NC_048601.1, from coordinate 90,657,982 downwards.
AGCTCAGAGCCATCATGAAGGGTCTGCACAGGAGTAATTTAGTACAGTAGGTCACAGGCTGGAGGGCAGGGAGGAGAGGGATGCAGCAGGGATATGAGGTGAGCATAGCCCATAGGTTGTAAGTTTTAAAAATCATACAAGGAGGTCTTGAGGAGTCTGTTTGTAGTTAGATGTGCATGTTAGGAAAACTGCTCTGGCCCTAGTGACGGTATTGCCCGAGAAAGGGTGCTATTGAGTCATGAAGATACAGACTTAGGCACCAAGAGTAATCTGGACTCAGGACCACAAGAGCTTGAACCAGGGCCTCCAAGATAGGCTGGGAGACAATGTATTAGAAAACAGCTTTAGAATAAATACTGGGCTTTAGTTTTGGGTGGTTCACTAACCAGGCTGGGGATAGCGTTGCAGGCACTATTCTGCATCTGTGTAGCTGGGATTGAAAAGGGCCATCTAGTTTCAGATGTCTATCATCTGCCATGTGAATGATGAGGGCAAGAAGCCTGTGGTCAGTACTTTGACTTGGGAGTTGTCTGTAGGAGAAAGAGATGGGTAGCTGGTGACAGTGTGAAGTTGTTTAGGGAGAACACAGAATGCCAGGGGTGTGGGGGCACACACCTTTAATCCCGGCACTTGGGAGGCAGAGGCAGAGGCAGGCAGATCTCTGCGCTCAAGGACAGCATGCGCTACAGAGCCAGTTACAGGATAGCCAGAGCTATACAGAGAAACCCCCATTTCAAAAAATAAAATAAAATAAAATAAAACAGGGAGAAAAGAAAAAAGAAAGAAGAAGGAAAAGGAATAGAGCCAAAGACAAAGCTCAGGAGAATACCATCCCCCCCATGTTATTTATTTTGGACAGCTCCATATGTATATACAATGTATTAAGATTGTGTTCACCCATTGTTCTCTCTTCCCCGTCCTACTCCCCCTGAACACCTTCTTCCCAATTAGCCTCTTTTCTAGTTTCACGTCTTCCCCTCTTCACTGAGCTTGACTAGGGTTGCTTGTATGAACATGGATAGAGACAATTTATCAGTGGTGGCTATACCACTGATGAAAACAGCGTATGCTCTCCAGCAGCCGTTGACTTCCAACAGCTGCTTAGGAAAGGGTGGGACTCAGGAGCACCTTCCCCATTCACGGTGGATTGCTGAAGAGCACAGTCTTGTGCAGATATGCATAATTGCTGTGCTATGTACACAATTCCTGTAGCCAAGTGTTTCCCAGCACCCCTCCCATCCCCCAGCACCCTTCCCATCCCCCCAGCACCCCCCCCCAGTCCTCTGGCTCTTACTATCTCTCCTTTCCTTCTTCCACAGCGTTCCCTGGGCCTTGGAGTGGGTGAGGTAAACAACACTTCTTGATTAGAAGGAGGAACTGGTACTAGGCAAAGAAGTCAAGGGTCCATCCCAAGGGCTTTTTTCTGTTCCATATATCTAGACTCTTTTCTATAAAGTAATACATTGCACACATAGAAACAGTAACCTGAAACTCCATATCAGTCTTTGGCAATTAAATTAACCTTGTGAAGTAAGTAGGGGAAATACTATTTTCTCTGTTTTATTCATGAAGATACAAGGGTGAAAAGAACTTAATTCACTCACTTAAACTCTAAAATTAAAAAAAAAGTAATGGAAATGGGGCTAGTATTTGCATTTTGAGTCACACTCCAGGCTTCTTTTCATTCATAAGCCAATAATAGGGAGGCAGTGCTGCCCAGGCTGAATCATCAAGGCAGGAAATCACAGCAGATCTTAATTAAGGGCACATCTGAGTCAGAGTAAACAAAAAACATTGAATTGAATTATGAACGGCTGCTGAAAGGAATTGCATGGCTTTCTGTGTATCATTAGCAACTAATTAATTGCTGCCATGTAAATAACTTAATGATACAAACATGAATAAAGGAGAAAAGAATTCATAAACCAAGTAAAGAATATGTGACTCTCCACATTAGACAACAGAATGAAATGCCTGTTGTTTCGGAGAGGTGAAGTGAACTCATGAAGAGGATGTCTGAGCTAAGAGGCAGAGAAGGTCTCTCCTCTCAGGCTGTGACACATCTGCTCTGAACTTCACAAACTTCTCTCTGTTACACAGAAGGATTCTGGCTCATCCATGGCTGTGTGTAGGCTGCGTATGCCAAGAATGATGTGGAGGACTCCCGTTCTTGTGTGCGTCTGTATATCCTCTGCTCACAGACAGAAACGATGTTCAACTATAGAAACAGCTCAAGGGCAAGTGTGACAACATACACGGAGTCCTTTTTATTTATTTAATGAATTCGTTTAAAATTTTATACATTTTAATTAAAATATAATCGCATCATTTCTCTCTCCCCTTTCCTGCCCCAAGTCTCTCCTAACTCCCCTCCCTCCAACTCCTCTGTGTTCTTCCGGTGCTCAAATTGATAGCTTCCTCCTCAATTATTGTCACACACACACATGCATATGTACATATAAATTTATAAATGCAACCTGCTGGCTCCATTTTTGGTGTGTGTGTGTGTGTGTGTGTGTGTGTGTGTGTGTGTGTGGTTTTCAGGGCTGACCACTTTGTATAAAGCAACCAATTAGGCAGCTTGTACCTAGGATAGGCTAACTCTCCCTTTCTTAGCACTCAGTTGCCTCATCGTGGGGTGTGACCCTCTGAGAGTTCTCCCTCTCAGCATTAGAATGTCTATTGATATTGTCATCATTCAGATATTATTTATGTAGTCACTTATATGAGAGACTGTCTCACAGCAGACTCTCTGGTATTTTAGCTCTTACAATTTTTTCATTCCCTCTTTTACAATGATCCATGAGCCGTAGATGGAGTTGTGATACAGATGTATCTGTTGGGGCCAGACGCCTCACAATCTGTTGGTCTGTGTGTTGTGTCCAGTTGTGGATTCCTGCGATGGTCTCCATTCATTATAAAGAAAGGCTTCTTTGATGAGGGGTGGTAGCTACATCTGTGTGTGGATATAAGGGTATGATTTAGAATTTAGTTAGGAATTACTATGCTGGTCTAGCAAAGTGGTAGTAGATTCTCTTATAAGATACATGACCCTACTAGCCCCAGGAAGTTGACTAGGTTTCTAGTACCAGGTATGATTTCCATACTGTTGAGTGGCTCTTAAATCCAACTAGACAGCTGTTGGTCACCACCAACATGTGACCGACACTTGTACCTTTGCAGGTATCTTGCCATTCTGGTCACTGCTCTGGTTCATAGGTGTTGTGGCTGTGTGGCATTATTAATGGCTTCCCTCCCTTGGCAGTTTGCATAGTGTTTTATGTTACCAGGAAGCCAGAACACAGGTAGGAAGCTTTCAGGTGAGACCCAGCTTAAACGATATGCATCCTGAATTCTAGTGGGCAGTGTCTTCTGCAATAGGGGCTTACCTTCAACCTCCAAGAGGCTCAGTAGGAAAGTACCATCTGAAACAAAAGGCAGAAAAGTATGACCTATTGGTTATTAACACTTGCCTTCTGTTTTTTTTCTTAAAACAAACAAAACATCCAAACCAAAAAATCCCAAACATAGTTCCTAGAGCATAACCATAGCTGTTTATCAATATATTGTCCACAACTGCGTTTAGGATACAAGGGCAGAGCTGAGTGACCGTGCAAAGCCTGTATGGCTAATGATTGTGCAGCTGTTTACTGTCTAGTCCTTTTGCACATCCATGATCTGTACAGCAAGATTCTGGAAGAGTGCAGCTCCCTTCTGAGCTCCAGGTACTGCAGTTTACAAAGAGAGAAAGTAGGATGTTTGGAGGGAACTGATGGCCACAGTGAAATAAATCAAAATTAAATATCGCTTAAGATGACAAGGAGATGGAGACATTTTAACCCTGAAAAGAGAAATCTCAGGGTTGAAAGGAGGTATAGGGTGTGGAAGATTCTCAACTTAAATTTAAGAGACTAAGCTGAGTGGAAGGACTTTGTAGACTCAATGAGGTCTAGTGTTAACAACTCCAGAGAAGTTATTTAATGTACTTGTAAGAACAAATTAAAAGAATGTGATGGGCTGGTTTAGGAGGATATGTTCCTGTGTGAAGGTATTCATGGTGGGGATGGAAGATTACTCACTGGGGAAATGTGCTAGGTGAGTCAGGAGCAAGAGTAGTTATGACTTGCAGCAGGGGGGAGGGGTGCTTCATTCTTTCCATCACCTCTTTATCCACATCACCTGTAATCCTTATTATATGATTATAAATCCTGGCTTGTGATGAGGAAATAATCCTCTAATGTAGCTAATGTTCTGGCTGGGTGATATTTCCCAAGGGCTTTGGGAGTGGGAAAGCAACCAGAATCCTGAGATCTGTACAAATGAAGGACCAGGCTGGGTCCTTTCCAATCCCTCAAAGTCCCGTGGAAGCCAAGTACCCCATTCAGAGTTTCTAGGCTCCACAGAAGTGAATGGCAGATAGGTGGTGGCAAGGTCTATCCGCCCACCACCTTCCCGCTTGGGGTTGCTCTCGGTCGAGGTCTGCTCTTAGCTACTCGGGGTGGGGCTGCCTTTCCGTCTGCACTTCTCTGTCTGCTGTAAGCCTCCTGCCGCCTGTACTTTTTTGGCTCCACAGCTTCTGCACCACCAGCCGCCTCTCTAGAACTGTCTCCCGGGACTGCCTGGCATCCTAGGACTGCGTCACCTTCAACCTAGGCACCCTGGCTAATGTTTATTCCCTGTTCTCAGGTCTCCAAGGTAGTTTCTTTTAAATAAGAAGGGACTCCTTCTTTGGCATACCCAGACACTGCCCTCTGCATCACACGAAATTATACACTTTGATTTCTCTTTACTGTGACCTGTCTACAAGAGGAATCATTGTCTCGCCATAATTTGTATTAGTGTTTGAAGCTTGTGAAGGCTTCCAGCATTGTCCTGGGGGTAGGATGATACCACAGACACTTCACCAGGGTGGCTTGGCTAACCTTTTGAGGAGGCTTTTGCTTCTCCTCAACCCCACTGCCCAGCTGGGCAGGCCTGCAGCAGCTGGCAGTCATGTCTTCTTGGGCTTCTTTTCAAAGCATCGCTTGTCTTATATCCATATTTTCCCCCTTGGGGCTGTTAGTTGTTCAATCTCTACCTTCATCAGTTTGGAAGCCTGTCTTCTTCCTCTCTGTGGAATGGTACTTTCATCCTTATGCTGACTTCTGTCCTTACAGCTTCTGATCTGTCCTATTACCCAGTGGTCACTGTTCTTAGGCTGTTCCTATGTTATGCATGACACTCTTTGATCACAAACTGATCTGGGGGGCCCTGAACCATATATGTATATGTGTGTGTGGGGGTGTGTGTGTGGGTGTGTGGTTTGCAATTCCTATATATAGCTATGTTATCCAACATGTTGCTTCCATTCATATGTCCCTTTGCACAGCTCCACTTTGGCTCATTAAAAAGTACAAGACATTGCATTATTAGACAAGACCTTGTCTTGCAGTAGAGCATATATTTTATTTAAGGAGCAAACAAAATTGCAGGTAACTGATTTGACAGTTTTATAACACAAATGTGTTTTATTTTTCTTCCTTCCTTCCTTTCCTCCTTTTCCTTCCCATTTTTCATCTTGAGATAGTTGTATAAGTTATACTTGACTGGTGGTCAAAATAGCTGACTGAAATTGTTAGTGTTTTCAGAGCACACTTCCTCTCATCCTCTCCGAGAGGCTGCCAAATGGCTGTGCTCTCCAGACGCAAGATCATTCCAGTTAGCGGCTCACCTTAATGATATGGGGAATGAACGCATACTGAGTTTCCCAATATGAACAGCGCAATCTCAGGAGAGAGCTCAGAGTTCGAGGCCATTTTCTTAACTAAACTGCTGATCAAATTAAACTGGTTGTTTCTGCGACTTTTGCTCTTCTTATGAGGGAAGTGGCCTCCTGCTGGGTAATGACTCTCCCTCTAATCCTGGGAGGCTCCTAGGAAAGGGGGTTGTCACATGCCAACCTGGCAGGCAGCCTCTGCCTCTTCCTCTTTCTTCTACATGACTGCCCTCCTTCTGGGTCCCCCATGTGCCCCGGTATATTGGCAGGCTCTGTTGTTTCCATGGGTACAAACAGAGCCCCTCTGCTACTGAAAGACAGCCTGTGAGATGCCAAGGAGTCATCTGGCAGAGCTGGGGAGACACGAACACTTCTTTGTATCCTGTGTGTGGCATGTCACCAAAATTACCATGTTCCAAATCCTCAAATCGTGCGGTGAATCTGCTCATATTAGTTTGCTAAGGTGCCATAGCAAAGTTCCACAAACCAAGTGGCTCAAACAACAAATATTTATGATCTTAATTCTGGAGGCTCTGAGTCAAAAGACCAGGTGACAGCAGAATTTGTCCTTCTATGCTTGGGAGGGAGAATGTGTCCAGTCTCTTGCCCAGGTCCTTATGGTTCTCTGGCAATCGTTGGCAGTCTTTGGCTTGTAGAGCACCACTCTGATACCTACCCTCATCTGCACATAGCATCTGCCCCTATGCCTGTTTGTGTTCAAATTTGCTCTCTTTATGAGAATACCAGTAGGACATCATCGGAGCTATATTCACAGCCAAATCAGGTCACAATCTGAACTACTGAGTGCTTAGACTTTACCTCATCTCTTCTTGCTGTTGGGAGAGGGCACAATGCCCATATTGCCATTCTTCCTGGGCTTCTTTAGTAAGAAACTGTTTACAAGATTGTAAACAGTTTACAAAGAGCCTAAAATGACTCTTTGTTAATGGAGACCAGTAGTTAATAATAGGTATTGTTAGGAACTAATGTACTCCTGCTTGTATGGCAGCTCCCAGAAGGGAATGTGCATGGATAGACACTTCAGCAAGGATTTTGGGTGTTCCTGTAGTCTCCAGAAGATGGGGCCTCTTCTTCTTCATTTTTTTCTCCATTTTTTTTATTTGAATTAGAAACAAGATTGTTTTACATGTCATTCCCAGTTCCCTCTCCCTTCCCTCCGCATTTTTTTCTTAAGAAGGTGGTAGTGCTGTAAGGAGGCTAATTTTGGACAAAGTAAGAGGTTTTCTCAGAGATCATCTTCTATCCACACAGAGGATAAATGCTGCCTTTCTTCCTAGAAAACCAACCACACAGCCTTCTCAATTCATCCTCTTGACTCTTCTGAATACTTGGTTCCTGGTTTGATTTCTAACCTACTTGGGCTACAGTGTGGGTGGAGCCACCAAACATATAAAGGGCTTTTGGGTTTTCTGTTTGGACTAGTTACTGGTTCAACAATTTTTATGTTCCCTGGATACACACGTTGGGTCCCAGAGAGGCAAGATGGCTGCCTGAGATTCCACATCTGGTTAGATCCTTCTTCACAAAGCTGAACTTTAATCTTCAGATGTCTTTGTCCTTAACTCGTTTTACTATAATGATCCTTACCTTTGTCTGTCTATTCCACTGGTCCAGAGAACCTAAAAGTGTGTGTTCTCTCCTTTGTCGTTTGGAAACCTAGAATGGTGACTCAAACTTTGGTATACATTGGAAATCACATGAAGGACTTGTTAAAACATAGACTGGCAGGCTTTCTTTCAGGTTCTGATTAGGTAGCTCTGGGTAAAGGCTTAAACTCCATCTCCAGTAAGCTCCTAGTTGTTGCTAATGCTGCTGATCTAAGGGCCACACTGTTTCATCCACAGGTCTAGAACTGTTGATGGGATGCCGTAAATGCTCAGTACATGTCTTGGGATGTGTGGCGATGGTGAAAAAAGTGGTCTGTGATACTAGGTGACTCAGTTGATTGCTTAGCTGTCCCTTCTGATTCTCCAGGGTGTTGAGTATAATGTGACATTATTTACTGAGAGCATTTTGGAAATTGCTACATCTCTTTCCAGACCTGCCACACTCACTCCTGAGATTGGTCAAGAGAGTGGGTTCAGGGCTGGTGTTCTGATTTAAATGAGAAAGCCCCCTCATGGCTCATGTATTTAACATTTGACTGCCAGTTGGTGGCACTGTTTGGAGAAGTTATGGAACTTTTAAGACATGGAGCCCTCCTGGAGAACCCTGGGGATGGGTTGTGAGACTTTATAGCCATACCCTACCTCCAGTTCTCCTTCTGTTTCCTGAATGTAGATGAAATGTGATCAGCCAACTTCCTGTTCCTGCAGTCATGAGCCAACTTCCTGTTCCTGCAGTCATGAGCCAACTTCCTGTTTCTGCAGTCATGAGCCAACTTCCTGTTCCTGCAGTCATGCCGTCTACCACACAGATGCCTCTAGGCTCTGGAACCAGGAGCTAAAATCAACTTCCTTCCTTTAGTTGTTCCTAGTCATGATATTTGTCTCAGTTACAGAAAAGTACAGATGGGGTTAGTGTGGGAGCAGAGATGATAAACCCAGAGTTTCCCTATCTGCTATTTCATGACAACAATGTTCAGAACTCACTACCATTGTGTGAGTGACTGGCAGGGAGCTGTAAAGGCTGGTGTTCTGTCTTTGACTAATGCATGTCTTGACACTTAAGTCAAATCCCTCTAAGAGGACAATTGTCATCTTAAATATTTTCCCACTTTAACAAAGTAAATCATAAGTTATTAAGATCATAAGCAAAGAAAAAATAAATTAGTAGATGTTGAAAATTTTTAATTCAATTACTTAAATGCTAATTAAATTTAAAAGATACATTCATGTATGCCAGGGCATTGCCTGTGTATTATCCAAGGTGCCTCCTTTTGGCTTCAAGAAGAGCAGAGTGGGATCATCTGGGGTTTGTAGGGAAGACAACAGAGACCTGATGAACTTGCTGAAAGGGTCACCAGGAAGGCAATGCAGGGCTGTAAGAGAGTACTATTGGCCCATCACTTTGCCCTGTTGCATGCTAGATACCAGGCTTCAGTCTGTAGCAGATCAAGAAGCCAACCTTTTGCACAGTCTTAGTTTTGTAGACAAAGAATTTAAAAACCATCTTATAAGGAAACACAAAGATGGGACTGGAGAGATGTTCAGCAGTTAAGAGCACTAGTTGCTCTCTCAGAGGTCCTGAGTTTGAATCCCAGCATCCATGTGGGATCACAACCATCTATAACTGTAATCTTATGGGATCAGATAACCTTTTCCAGTGTGCAGATAGACATCCATGCAGACAAAACGTACATATACATAAAATAAATAAATCTTTAAGAAAAGGAAAAACAAGCACAGTTTTATTAGAGTTTGAGTAAAAAGTAAACCAGGCAAACAACCATGGCAGGCAAGCCAGAGAGCTTAGCAGCTTCCAGAAGGAGAGAAAAAGGAAACAAGGGAATTACGTTTTCTGAGCTAGAGGCTGGGAGAACAGGTAGACTCAGAAGCGGAAGTCTGTGGTAGATACATGAGGTCCAGAGTCTTCAGGAGAGGTGGAAGGGTGAGGGAGGAAGACAGAGAGAAAGAGAGCACACCTCTGGGGTGTCAAGGCAAGCAGGCTTAGGACTTTGGCCAGAGGGAGCTAGAGAGAGAGAAAAAAAAAGTTCCTGAATTGAAACTCAGAAAGATCTATAAGTAATCAAGAGAGGAGCCTATAAGCACAAATCCCACTAGAGGACAGTTACTCCATCTTCTTATGGTGTCTTCAGTCACACCAGGCTTTGTTTCACCTCTGGCTTCAGGCTGTTCTCTGGAGACTGTAAAATAGATTTCCTTCTTATTGCTGATCTGCCTTGTCTTGACAAGGGAAGAGCCTGCTGACCAAGACATTAGTAAAGGGATCTACTGACCATCACCCTAGTATTACATCAGAGATTGCCACAAGGTTGATATTTGTATTTCTCAGAGGCTCTCCAGGCGAGGAAGCACCTGTTTGTATGAGAAAGGTTCCTGTCATTTTAAACAGAGGAAGCTGGTAAGCACTGTGTCCCACATGGTGCCAAAGAAGCAGCTGGCTGCAAATAGTCTTTCTCATTCCTCATTAGTCTGCCCAACACCTCCATTCTAGTCTCTAGACAGCAGTGGACCAACAGCCCATGTGTGAACAACCAGGTTGCCTGGGAGATAGAGCTGGAGAGGAAGTGCAGGGAGTCACAAGCACCCACCACACAGAAGATGCTGAGGAAGTGGAGGGCAGAATCGGGCATTGTGAGCCTCTCTGCTTCCCAGAAAGCTGGGAAAAGGAGAAGGCAGGGACGATAAACAAGGCAGGGGTGGAAAGAACACATTGTGCAGAGAAATGTGGACTTTATCTAGCTGATAGGAAAAAAAGGAGTATCTGCTAAGAGGTAGAGAAAGTTGGGACTGGAGACCTGGGAGGAATGGAAACATCACTTACACATGTTTTTATACCTTTTGAATTTTGAATCATGAAAATCGTCCATTCAAACATTCAGTAATAAAAAACAAACAAAAAAATCTTTCCTTGAGTTTGAGTTGAGTCTATCAAAATTTCTGGAACAAAATTGCTGTGGTTTGAATATGGGATTCGGCCCCCCACCTCCACCCCATCTCAGGGCTGGAGTTTAAATTGGAGGCTGTTAGGAGGGTGGAAGCCAATCCATCTTTAGTGTTTAGAGATGGAGGCAATAGGAGTAGATAAGGTCATCCTGGTGGCTCTGTAAAAACACAGAGCAGGAGAGACATGCTTATGTGTGTGTTCCCTTATCTTTTCCCGTGTGATCCCCGTGTCCTGTGGTACCCTGAGACTGCCAGCAAGAAGGATATTGTCAAAATGCAGACTCCAAAATTAGAAGCCCAGCCAAACTTCTCTTCTTTACAAATTGTCCAGCCTATCACACATGTTATCAGTCATGAAAGTGGACCACATGTTTCACCAATCACTTGAAGATTGTTGCAGTTCACACAGAACTACTGCAAAGGGAAGAGCATGGACCAGTGGGCAAGGCACTGAATCATGGGAAATCAGAGGAGTCAGCTGTTTGCTGTTCTTGAGAGTGCATTGGGGATGGGGTTTTGAAGTCAGGGAGGGCGAACTAGTCCTCAAATGGGAGCCTTATAATGAAGGAGACTTTCTGGTACATGAACATCAGAGGGCTGGCAAGGGCAGCGTGCAAACAGTCTGCCTTTATGGAAGTTGAGTGGCTCTATCTTAACCTCAGGTTGTGAAAGAGGATTCTAAATACAGAGAGGTAAAGTCCAAGGTCACCTCTGTAGGGTGATCTCAGGGTTCTCTTCTGCTTTACTCCACCCTGTGTACAGCCTGATCTTCCCTGAAGGTACATTCTTTGTTGCCTTAGCACATTCCATGATTATTTTCTAAGATAAGAATAATGATTGATAGAAAGGAGAAGAAATAAGGCAAATTCAATTTAGATGAGAAACGATTTAAAAGCTATTTGGGGGTAGGTGGAGCCAAGAACAGGTGGCACTCTACTTTGCCAGGAGTCCTCAAATGGCAGTCTGATGCTAATGTGTATTCAAAATGGAAAAAAGTATAGAGCTATTTGCATATAAAAATAGAACATAGCATTGAAGATGGAGATATCACATAAAGAAATTCAATTTGGGCTGGCAAGATTGAGCACTTTTTATAGGGTTAGCAGATAACTGTGCAGCCAAAATTTATACTAATTCATAGACTGTATTAATGTACTGAGGTTTTCATGAAATTAAAAAAAATTGCTATCTGGAATAAAAGAGCCATTGATCAACTATCCAACTCTGATGGTTGACGTCAGGTGTCAGTTTCACTGGATTAAAGGATGGAGCGGATGCTGTCTGAAAGCAGGGATGTTCTATGTGTGGGTACATTAGTGGACCTCTGCAGGGAGAGCAAGAAAACCAAAGCTATAACCTGGGAAAAAGTAGCAATCCTCCATTAACTGCAAGGGGGGTAGTTTTTGGTGTGAGTGTGTGTGTGTGTGTGTGTGTGTGTGTGTGTGTGTGTGTGTGTGTGTGTGGCTTTTTTGTTTGTGTAAGTGGCTTATTTGATCTTGTAACGTAGTCGCACACTGGAATTGTCTGATGTTGCTTTTCTTCTAAGTTGTTTGTGATAGCTAGGAGAATACCAAGGCCCAGGTAATCATGCTAGGTCAGCCCCTGAGATGTCAGGGGTGGCTTTTATCTTTCTCAGTGTGGATTTATTTAAAGCAAAAGGTCAAGGCTACAGAATGGAACTTCAGGGTGTGCATCTCCACTATTCTCTGTACCATGCTTGCAAATAAGGAGTTTCAACAGAAGTACCCTGCATGGGAAGATAATACTTCCCCTGGAAGACATGGGTCATTAAGTGAAAATCTCAGTGCTAGCCTTGGGATACCCCATTATGAATATTTGGTCAAGGGGACCCCACAGATACTCTAAACAATACAAGCTATTGCCATAGTTTTTGGTTGCCCACCATAACTAGATGGTAAGACTCTATTGCTGCAGATGCAGGATATAGAGAAACTAACCTCAATTGACCAGGAAACTCTTTCTCTACTGGCTAGCTTACACAGTACCAGAGGCTGCCATGTAGGCTGCTGGGGGACAAAATATATCAGTGATGTTATCTATCACTGGACCCTGCATGCTACAATATTGTTCTGCTTGGAAAGATGTATGTGCTTGTGCAATAGTGGCCTGATGATTATGGCAACAATCAACTGTTTTTTGATTGTATATGAGGCCTGTTACACAGGACGGCTTTTATGCCTGGAACTGAAACTCTTGTCAAAAGCTCATGTTTGGGAAGATCTTAGGCCCTGGAAATGAACCTATAATATTAATTGTTACATTGAGTTGTCATATCAAACTGCCTTCTAAATATATGTGTTTATGCTCATTTAGTTGTGGTGTTCTCAACTTTGGTTAGAGAAGCTTCTTTTTTCCCAAGGGACAGTGGCTAATTCAGAGAGTTATAACTGTCAAAACGCCAAGTACAAGTAATGGTTGAGTGCTCATCTGTCAACGTGTCGTCTATTTCATCCTCCCCATCCAGGATTCAGGGAACATCTCAGAAGAGTGGATGGAGAGAATGTAAGAACTGGTGGATGGGGAGGAGAGCTGGTCAAGACATGGCTGTTGGACATACCAACTCACAGCAAATATGGTCACCTGCACAAAACATGTACAGCATCAAACCAGTAAAAATGCAAACAAAACTCTTATTCCCATTATTGAGGAGTTATAGTGACAGTGGATGGTTGCCAAGAGAAGGAAACTGTCCTAGTTTCATTTCTAGTGTGACAAACAGCATGATCAAAAGCAATCTGATGAACGATAGGCTTATTTGGCTTACAAGTTCCAATCACAGTCCATTGTTGAAGGAAGCCAAAGAAGGAACGCAAGAAGGACAGAAACCTGGAGGCAGGAACTAAAGCAGATACTATGGAGGAACACTGCTTACTGTCTTGCTCTCCAAGGCTTGCTCAAAATTCCTTCTTACATAATTCAGGACCATCTGTGCAGGGGAGACGTTACCTACAGTGGGCTGGGCTCGCCCACATCAATCACCAGTCAAGAAAACGTCTCACAGGCATGCTTGAGGTCATTTTGGTGGAGACAGTTCCTTAGTTGAGGTTCCTTCTTCCCAGGTGTCTTCATTAGGAGCAACTCTCATAAAGGAAAACATTCAGATGGGTGGCTTGCTTATAATTTCAGAGGTTCAGTCCATTGCCATTATGGTGGGACATGGCGGTGTGCAGGCAGGCATAGTGCTGGAGAAGTAGCTGAGAGTCCTACATCTTACAGGCAACAGGAAATGGACTGAGACACTGGATGTGGCTTGAGCATATATGAGCCCTCAAAGCCCACATCCACAGAACATACCTCCAAATATACCATATCAACAAAGCCACACCTTCTAACAGTGCCACTCACTTTGGAGGTCATTTTCTTATAAATTGCCACACCAGGTTATCCCAGTATGTGTCAAGTTGACACACCAACCAGCACAGAGAGTCACTCTCCTTTGAGTACATGCTGCTAGTGGGCTGCTCATGCCTCATTGGTTGCCCCAGACTCATGTATATGGAGAGTACTAATTTGACTTGGTGCGTAACAACTAACAACAAAGGAGGACATGGTGTTGAGAGGGACATGGACTGGGGCACTGGGTGGATTTAGAGGAAGGTGATTAAGGATGGATATGATCAAATTATAATGTTACATGTATAGATTTTCAATAAGTAGTATTATTTAAAAAACAATTACAGAGCAGACACAAAAAAATTCCACTGAAGTCTCTCCTCTGATCATCCACTCTAGACTGTACTGCAAAATGAGGATTCTCAGGAACTTACACTTCTCAAGCAGTTTGGAAGACTTGAGTATTGAGGATGTGTAATTCCAATGCACGGTTCAATACTCTCATATTGATTAGATGATGTCTAAGATTTCTATTGATTAATTTATAGTACCCCTTTAGACACTTGCTAATTCTTAAAGCTTTCAAAAGTACTAACAAAAGTAGTTATTTTTTACTTTCTTGCTCTATGAGTTGCCTTCCAAAGTTCAAGATTCACCATTGAAACTTTGAGAAAGAAAATAGTGATTTGTGGCCCTTATACGGAAGCAGTTGTGTATAGGACTGCCCGTTACTGTGAACAGTGTATTTTTGAGAAGCCCTCAAGTACGTTGTAGTGACAGAATTTAGACTGACAAAGTTTGTGTCCCAGAAAATGGATGATACATTGTTTTTCATCTGTGTCAAATGTCCTACATGGTTTCGGGCAAGGGAGATATCAAAGTGATGGGTATGAGTGGCCCAGAAAGAACTTTGCTGTCAGTAGCCTGGGGCAGAGAATAAGGGCAAGATACACACTTCTCCAGGCAGGATTCACCTTGCACAGGCACGTCTCCCCTTCCCCAAATAGTTTCATCAATTCTGGGTTAAACCATTGATTAGGACAGAGCCCCCAGGATTTAACCAGTGTCCAGAGGTGTGCTTTATTCATCTCCTAGTAAGGCTCTCCATCCAAGGAGATTGACAGTGAAGATTAACATAGGGTAAATAGCTAGAAAATTCAAACCCAAATGAAATTCAGATTCAAAATTTAGAACAAAACTCTCTGAATTCTAACCAAAGGTCAAGGAAAACAGAACAAACAAACAAACAAACAAAACCCAAACCAAATCAAAACAAAAGCAAAAAAGAAAAAAATCTCCAATGGCTTTTACTTAGAGAAGATTTAGTACTTGTCAAGAAAGAATTTTGCAGGACCTCTGAGGGATGCAAGCACGGACATTTTTTTTTTTTTTTTTTTTTGTGGAATATCAAACAGACAACCAACTTGGAGTGGCTCTGTGGAGATGGATTTCAAGCTGTAAAATCAGCCTCACAGTGTTCTCTGTAAGTGATGGGTCCAACCTGGCACACATGGAGAATTGTCATGTTTCCAAAGCTCTTCTTGAAGCTCAACTCGAGTATTTTCTCTGGTGCCTGAATGAGAGAGGAAGAGGGGTACAGAGAAGGTGCCCAGAGGCCTTCTGTTCTGTCTGTCTTTGGAAACTTCCAATCGAATGTAAGACTTTCCCTGCAGTGCCCTGCATTTCTGCTTTTTAAAGTGTGGTGCAAGCACTGGCAACACACCGGTTCCTGAAGTCCCTGGATCCACATTTGAACAATACCCAGGGACTTGTGCACACATCAGTGTTTGAGGTGCTCTCCCCAGAGACTTGTGCACACATCAGGGTTTGAGGCGCCCTCCCCTTGGAAGTAGCAGGCAAATCTATTTCTTGCATGGCACAAGAGCCTGCCTATGACAATAGGTAAGAGGACATCCTCACTGCTCTGGGTTTCATTGAAAAGTCTCTGTCAATTAAGCAGGTTGGAGATGCTATAGAAATCTGGCCTCTTGTGGTCCATAACTGCTTTTACAAGGCCAATTTAATCCCTCACATGTATTTTTCATTGAAAGGGACCAGAACCCGGGAGACTTGCCCACCAGGAAAACATGTGTAGCTGACATCTCTGATACCTGACATGATTTTAAATCTGATGAAGAGATTTCAAAGAGTAATCTGAACGAGCAAAGCTCAGTAATCTAACTGTTGTGTTCCCATGTGCATGTATGTGTGTGTGTGTGTGTGTGTGTGTGTGTGTGAGTGTGTGTGTGTGTGTGTGTGTGTGTGTGTGTGTGTGTGTGTGTGTAGTATAAGGATAACATTAGCTTCTGAGGTAAAAAACAGTATTTTTTGTTTTCCCTGCATTACGTTAGAATTCCTGGCAGAGTGGGTCCCTCATGAAGTGAGCACTCAATAAATGTCAGTGGCAGTGATTTGCACCATGCTAATAATATTTTTAATGTGATTCCTTCTGATGAATGCTCTGCTTCTTATGCTAACTTTTCTATACCTAGCAACCAAATGGTCCGGTGCTGAGTGCACAGAATACTGGGCTCTGGCTAAGTGTGATTAGATATTGATTTCTGAGTCCCATGAACATTAGCAATGCAGAAACTGTGGGGCGCTGGATCATTATGGACTGTGGGTCGGACACTGGCAGACATCCAACAGTCACAATTTGTGGTAAAGTTCTGGAGAGGCTATAAAGCCTAGCTTATGAGTTTGACCCTTACACGTGTGTAGCTCTGACCTGCTCTTCAGCACACTAACTGTGTCTTGCCATCCTCACCTCCTTGGGCACACATACTCTCTTAGTTACAAAGGAAACTGGGTGCAGAGAAATGTTTACTGCAAATTTATCCTGATTGCTGGGAAAAAAAAGTTTCAAGCCAGGCACATGAGGCAAGGAATCTCTGTGATGAGGTTGCTGTTAAGGAACTGTGAGAAAATCTTTTTAAAGCTCGAATAAGTAGTGAGTGAATAAGAGGGCCATGTAGTATATTTGAAAGTTGGGGATAGATCAAAATGACTATATGTACAATTTTTTTTCTCAAAATGTGTCCTTCTAGTTGCAGCATCTATGTCCTCTGTCCTCTAATCTGGGCCACTGCTGTGTCTGCAGTGATCAAAGGAATATGGTGAAAGTGGTATTTGCCAGACACTGGCACCTTCTATTTTCTGTGTATTTTTCCTTCAGAATCTAGCCATATAGAGCCATTTCATATGTCCTATGGTTGATTGGCATAGCTGAGATTCCAGAGAATTGCAAATATTAACTGGACAACTGGATATGCCATCTTGAATGTCCAATCTGAAACACAAAAGTCATCTCAAGATGAAATATAGCCTTGTGGCTGTTTATTCATTCATTATTGCTTTTGCTCTGAAACAAAGAAACAAATGAGCAAAAGAAAAAAAAAAGGCTTTCAATGACTGTAGCCATTGTCTGACCACAAGTGTGTTAGAGAATTAGGGAGAAGCAGACAGTGGAGCGAAAGCAATGAATTGGAAGTTTTTTAAGCCTCTTTCCTTTGGGGTGTATTTCTTTTTTTTTTTTTTTTTTTTTTTTTTTTTTTTTTTTTTTTTTTGGTTTTTCGAGCAGGGTTTCTCTGTGGCTTTGGAGGCTGTCCTGGAACTAGCTCTTGTAGACCAGGCTGGTCTCGAAATCACAGAGATCCACCTGCCTCTGCCTCCCGAGTGCTGGGATTAAAGGCATGCACCACCAACACCCGGCTACTCTATGGAATTCTTAAGGTCTCTGCTGTCCCGTGCCAGCACCAAGCCCATGTAAGATCAGAAGGTTATACTCTTTGAAGTTCATACTTTGAAAGATGTCATCTCTAAAATATATTGTTTGGAAACAACAAATCTGGAGAGAGTGTGGGGAAAGGTGAAACTTTATTCACTTTTGATGGGATTGCAAACTTGTGCAGCCACTTGGCAAATCAAAGTGGAGAATGCTCAAAAAGTTAAAAATGAATCTATGATATGACCCAGGTATACCACTCTCCAGCAATCCCCAAAGGACTCGAACCCTCTTCTACTTTCTCAGGCATGTTCTCTAGTCACATTAGCTAGGAAACAGAAACAACCTGTATTTCTTAGGGTTTCTACTGCTTGGATAAAACACCATGACCTCAAGCAACCTGGGGAAGAAAGCATTTATGTTACATTTACATATCACAGTCAACTATTGAAGGAAGTCAGGGAAGGAACTGAAGCACAAACCATGGAAAAATGCTGCTCACTGGCTTGCTTCTTATGAGTGGCTCAGCCTGCTTTCTTATACACCCCAGGACCACCTGTCCCTCAGAGGTGACATCACAATGAATTGGACACTTTCATATCAAGCACTAATTAAGTGGGGGAATTTTCTCAGTTGAGATGTCCTTGTCCCAAATGGATCTAGCTTGTATCAAGTTTATATAAAATTGGCCAGCACAATGAACCCTTGTCAGATTGATACACAAACACATAACTATTTAACTAGAACCATTTCTTTCTTGTTCATCTCCAGGTTCTTATATTAATATTATAATATAGAACATAAATAACTTTAAAAGTACCATAGTCCTTAGAAATTCAAACACTGCAAAAGTTCATTTTTTAAAAAAATTCATTCAGTTTTCTAAATCTATTTATTTTATGTGCATTGGTATATTGCCTGCATGTATGTCTGTATGAGGGTGTCAGGTCTCCTAGAACTGGAGCTACAGACAGTTGTGAGCCACCGTGTGGGTGCTGGGAATTGAACCAGGATCCTCTGGACAAGCAGTCAGTGCTCTTAACTGCTGAGCCATCTCTCCAGCCCCAAAGTTCAATTTCTTTAAAACATCCAAAATCTCAAGTTAGAAGTTTCTATAAAATAACTAATTTCTCTAAAATTCCAAGATCTCTCAATTGTGGGGTACTGCAAAATTAGAAATAAATAAATAAATAAATAAATAAATAAATAAAAGTTAAATACTTTTTACTCCAGGAGGGGGGAACCAGGGCACAGACACAGTGAGAACAAAGCAAATCCAAATTCTGACCGTGTAAATAACTCAGTGTCCAATGTCTGGGACCTTCTGGGTTCCAAATGGCTTGGGCAGTTGAACATTCTGACTTGTCATACACAGCACACACAGCTTGTCTGGTACGCTCAGGTAGGCTCCATTCCATGGCTGCTATTGTTTTTGGAGGTTGTCCCATGGTACCAGGATCTCCAAAATGCTAGGGTCTACTGCTGCAACTGAGCTGCACTTTCACCAATGGCCTCCCCTGGCCTCTCTTCAGGGACTCTGTCCCTGACACGTGTTGCCGAGCCTCAGCTTCTCTCCATGACCTCTTCAATCCTGGGGCTTTACTTGAGCTTCACCAATGGCCGCTCCGACTCATTGAAGCCCTCAAAATCAGGACAATCTGGGTGACTGCTACACACCAGCACATCTTTCAACAGAGGAACAGATGATGAAAAAGTGGTAAATATACCCTATGGAGTACAATTCAGCTGGAAAGAAAAATGAAATTTGCAAGTAAATGGATAGCACTAGAAAGCTCATATTGAGGCTTAGTTGGGGGAAGCTACCCGCAGGCCAGCCTGGCTCCTCAAGACCTGGGCTGGCCGGAAGACATTCATTCACACGCCTGCCTGGTGACTGTAGGAGCCGTTATGATGAGCAAGTGTGTGATGGAGAAGGGAGGAAGAGAATGGAATGGCTTCTGTGCTGTAGAAAGAGGTAGAGCAGAAGAAATCAAGGGGGTGAGGAGTAGGCTCACGTGGGAGGCCTGCTTGCCACCCAGGGCTAGGGTGACATATAGGCCAGGCCACTGCCAAGGGCCAGTGACGACCTCGGCTCCTGTTACCATCAAAGGTTGTGGGAATGTCTGGGGTGTGGCCACTACCTAAAGTCATGTGGTATTCAAGAGCCATGCTGCAGCTGTGCCATACTGATCGGAGGGGCCTGCTCTGCCACATGGGGCTATGGTGACCCCAGGGCCCAGGGCTGCTACCAGAGGCCATGTCTGAATCTGTTGTCCTATTGCAGCTGGCAGGCTGTGTTAACATTCATGGCCCATGTTGCCACCAAAGGCCACATGGAAGACGAGATCATCTGCAATCTGCGGCCTTGTTGGTGTCCTATGCCACTGACAGAGCCACATTGATCTTACTGGCCTGTACTGCCACCTGGGTCCATGGTGACGTCCAGGCCGGAGTTGCTGTGGAGGACCATATCTGGGTCCATGGTCCTACTGCAGCCAGGGTGTGTGTTGATGTCCATGGGTCCTGTTACCACTGAAGGCCATGTAGATTTTCTGGGTTTGGGCTGCCACCTGGGGCTATGTTGGTGTCTGAGGGCCACGTTGCCACTGGGGCCATGCTGATCTGAAGGGACTGGTCCTATGGAATGATACCCACAGGATCTCCATGACTAGAGGGGGCTGTGGGAGCTTTGGTGAAGGTCCAGAGATGATGGAGTGCCAGAGACCTTTAACCAGACCAAACGACTCATTGCAATGAACATTTGCAAGTAAAGCCGATTGGACAAAGGCTTGTACTGTGTGACACACTGTGGTTCCCAGTGCTACTAAGATGGGATGAAGAGCTGTTGGAGAGGAGGGAAAGATGGAGGTTTTGTTTTTGTTTTAATTTTTAAATATTTTCCTTTGGGGGCACACTGCAAGAGTGAAACGTGGATATGAAGGACTGGGAAGTGAGCAGAATTGGGGTGCGTGATGTGAAATTCCCAAAGATTCAATAAAGAAATGTTTTTTTTTTTTAAAAAGATCATATTGAACGAGGTAACCTAGACCCAGAAAGATAAACATCTCATCTTCTCTCTCATTTGAGGTTCCTCATTCCAAATCTTCAGATGTGAGTTTGTGTTACCATGGAAGGGCAAAGTTCAAGAGGCCCCAGTCCTAGCAAAGAACCACAGTCAAATAGTCTTCCCCAGTGAAGAGCATACTGATTAGTTATCCAATACAAACTGGTCAGCCCTGAAAGCATAATACAAGTAACATTATACAGACCTAGCAGGTTATATTTATATATTTAGGGAATACGTGTGTGTGTGTGTGTGTGTGTGTGTGTGTGTGTGTGTGTGTGTGTGTGTGTGTATAGACATATACACATATTATTAGCAATAAAAGAAAAAGAGGCCATGAATTTGAAAGAGAGAAAGGGGATATGTTTACATGGGAGGGTTTGGAGGGAGAGAAGGGAAGGGGGAAATGATGCAATCCAAAGAAATAAAAAAGTATTTTAAAATATCATTTACTTTGTTTGCTTCTTTGGTATGCAAGTGTGTGCATGCATGCGTGCATGTGTGCGTGCATGGGTGCGTGCATGTGTGTGTGTGTGTGTGTGTGTGTGTGTGTGTGTGTCTGTGTGTGCATTCTTATGAACATGAGCATTATGGCATTAGTGAGGAGGTCAGAGGACAACTTGCAAAAGTCAATTTTCTGTGTGGATTCTGGGTACTGAACTCAGGGCGTAAAGCTTGTTGACAAGTCTTTTACCCATTGAGCCATTTTGCCAGTCTTGAAAGCTGTGTTCTGGCTGAGAAGATTTTGTGCTTTCTTTACTGAAGTACCCAGAAGCCATCACAGTGCTGAGACCACCAGTTAGTTGTTCTTGGCTCCATTTTTAAGCCCACATCCAAAAGGGGCTTGTGCAGGCTGTGAGCGCATCTGTTAGTGGCTTCACTAGACTCCTCCTTCGGAGTTTCCTTCTCTCATCAGGCAGGGAATTAACCAGGGCACCCAGTGGTGTCCACAGAATTCCTGGTTTTCTTTCTGATAAATGGAATTCTGAAAGAATAGCAGCTATGTTGAAGCTGATGTTTTGTTATTGTTTCTCTTTTTACACCACAGGGAAACTTTCCCAGCCTGTGAGCCTCTGCAAAATGGATGCTGGGATTCTCACAGAGTTTTGGTACAAAAATTCAAGGGTAATTCTGAGTCTCCACATCTGCCTATTTTTAGCTCCAGATTTTCAGCTCTGGTTACACATTAGACTCACCTGGGGAGTTTTCTTCACACACAAAAGGGATCATGCCCAGGTCTTATTGTAGATTAATTAAATAAAAACGGCTGAGGTCAGTATCCTCACATTAGTACTTAAAACATTCTCGAGTGATTTGCAGGCACAGTGAAGGCTGAGAAGCACAGCTATTCCAATAGTTTCATTGGCTCCTATTGTGGTAGAGAAGAGAGGATTGTATTTCCTAGTGGCGTATATGCCCAGTCTTGTCTATTTCAGGCACAGCACAAATATATGTGTATAATATAAATATAAAACTGGATCTCAATAAATATTTATGAGCTGACTGGAAAGAAGCACAAATGAATGCCGAGAAAGGCATCTTCCTTTTCATAGCTTCTTTTTGGACACTGGCTCAGCTTTTTTTGTGGATGGTGGTGATGGAGAGTCCTCAATTTACAATTCTTTATTAGAACCTTCCTTCCACTATGACTGGATGTTTCCTTTTCTGATTTCTTTCTGATATTTTCTTTCTTATTTATCCGAGCCATCATTAGAAAGGGCTCAGATATCTCCTTTGTATTGTCTAAGGCAAAGCTGGTCCCCTGAGTGCAGGAAGTTGCTTTACCATGTGCCATGGGATGAAAACACTGGCAACACAATGATGGAGTCAGCTGCTATGTGCTGTGGAATGAAAAAATCAGGAATACCAAGATGGATACTGCTGTCCCCCTTTCCCCACCACTAACAAAGGCATAGCTATTTATTCAGATGAAAATGATAAACACTCCAAAACCAAGCTGTGGTCCACCAAGTCCCTCAACATTCTTGGCAGAGTTTCTGTGGCATCTATACTAGAAGCCATGTGATATAAATCTTAGCCAGCAAAAGAGCCAATGGATAATTGCTTTGAGTTTTAGGGTCTTCACAGCAATGCCACCAATTTTGTGAGTTTCCAGTAATTTTAGGATGGACTTCTGAGAGATCCGTCAATGTGGTCATCTTAATTTTCTGCATGAAATACACTGTTATTTACATGTTCATTGTTGTTTTTGCCCTGGAGCACAAAAGCTCTATTTCCCCCACTTTAGAACTCAGAATTTTAAGTGGTTACCAGAAGAGTCCCAAGGCTTGCCTGGAATCTCAGAATTCCCCCTTGAAGTTCAAATCTTTCTTAGCACTAATTCAAGAGGGAGTTATGATCCTGTGATGGACTCATGACATTTCTTATTAGGGATATAAAAGGTCAAGTTTTAATACCTTTTTTGTGATATATGCATCTGGTACAAGATCAGGCAGTTTTGAATGATGGAATTTAAATTGTAATTTAGTGACGGGGTAAGGGGTGAGAAATTATAGCACCGTGGCAGTGCCCGGGCCTCGCACCAGCTTCAGCACCTCTTGGGGGTCTGTAGGTCAGCCGTGGCAATGGTTTCTCTCAGCTGTCTGTGTATACACCTGTTATCATGCCATGGAAAGGTAAAGACAACTCCAACTCACAAATCCACAAAGCTTCATCTATTACTCTCCATTTTGTTCAATTATTTTAAAACTCTTATTTCATTTTCTCTCTTTTCTCAAAAATAAGTATTCTCAGGCACATGAAGATCCTCACCCAATTTTTGGTATGTATGAAATAGGACTGATTAAGACCAAATGAGCTGGCTGAGAGTTCCCCCTTCCTAACCTAAGAAAAATCACATCTCTATCTTCTTATACGTGAGCCAAAGAATTGATCCAACTAGCAGTGGGAGCTCACAGAAGCTACTAGACACAGAAAGAGGTAGTGTTCGCACCCCCATGTTCTCTGAACTTCAGTTTCCTCATCTTTAAGTGATCCCTTAGCCTCAGTTTTCTTCCCTATAAATTTCCTAGCTAATAAATTGCTTTGCAGCTAAGGTAGAATAACAGCCTCTCCCACAGTGCTCTATTATCGCACAGTTTGAAAGGATCATGGCTAGTGGTTCTGACAAATCCCCTGTATCATGACTTCTTGCTGGTCAGATAGTGCGGCCAAATGAGTGAGCTGGTCTCACCACCCCCACCACAACAATGTGGAGATTCATACAGGAAGATCAATGATGTCAGCTTCTGGCTTCTACGTCCACATCCATCACCCACCACCCAAAAGGAGAAGACAAAGGAAAAAGGCTTCAGTTCAACTTGAAGTATGGCTAGAACTAAAATTCAAGCATATGATATGTGTGAGTAGTTTCCCTGGCATCCGTTTTACCCCACAAGGCCATGCGGGTTCACTGTAAGAAGTGCCTGTCAGACGCACTGGATGTAAATCTCTTGGTCCTGTGCTCATTTGGAACCATGAGCTGGTTTTCCGTGTTTGTAACAGGCTCCTGGCCTGTGCCGACTGCCAATGCTCTCTCTCTCCACCACTCCAAGTGTTGAAGCTTTGGGTGAGGCCGGCTATAACCTCTTGCCACGGCTTTCCTCTGGTGGGTCCTGGATAAAAAAACCCTCTACTCATTTGGCTCCTCTCACAAGTGACGCTGTGTTTAAAACAATTTAGAGAATGTAAAGACAAAATGTAAAGTATCTCCATTTTGAAAAAAATACATTCAAAGTAGAATTAAATTAAATTTATTGTTCTCGGCTGAGATCCTCAGGAGCCTTAAGGCAAAGCTCTCTTCTACTTCATTTTCTTCCAACTAAGCCCATTTTCCTTCAGTCTGAAATTCTGGGCAAATCAATACAAGAGTTAACTTTCTAATTCAATTAAAGTTTTCCTTGCTTAATTATTACTGATATTGATTTCTTCTTACTCTTTTGTAAGGCCTTGGAGTCTGGAAAGCAACTAATTAAAGTGAGCCAGAAGTGGTGGTATGTGCCCGTCATCTCAGCACTTGGGAGGCGGAGGCTGCAGCATCCTTGGCTCTGTAGCAAGTTTTCAGCCAGCTCAGGCTATATAAGCTCTTGTCTCAAATAAACAAAAACAAATGATTTAAGTGAAATTCCAGGCGTTATAGCCATTCTGAGGAGGGAAGCACTTCCCACGTTTTCTCTATGAACCCTAAAAGGTAGGGAAAGTAAATCAAAAGTTGGTTGGCATCCTGGTTGCTCTAGTTTGTCTATTTACAATTTAATTTTTAAGGACCTAAGCACAAACAGTGTGCATGACCCTAACAGGCGGTAAGTTCTCATGACAACAGCTATATGGATGGGGCAGTAGCCACCACTGGGAGGGAGGATCAGAAACAAGTGGATACTCTGAGCCACATTTAGATGGGGAACATAGTTCAAAAAGGTGGCTTTGTCTGCCTAGTCTGAAAAGGTCCCAGTGAAGTGTTTGCCTTCATCTCCACAGGACACTGTAGACAGTGACCCAGTAAAATGTTCCTTGTTGAGAATTTACTAATTTTGCCATATCTAATCAGTTGTTCCAGGATCTTATCAGGGTTCAGGGTTGGGGGATGTGTGTTACTGCAGCTCTTCCTGATTAGGTGCCAAAAACTGTAGGTGTAAAATAATTATTTTTCTCATCTATAACAAAATAATACTAAATATTTCTCTATTTTTATGTGCATGGGTGGTTTGCCTGTATGTGTATTTGGTGCCAGAGGATGTCAGAAGAGGAGTGTGATTCCCCTAGATGCTTTTGAGCTGCCATGTGGGTGCTGGGAACTGAACCCAGGAACTACGTAAGAGCAGTCAGTGTCCTGAACCCTGGAGTAATGGTTCTAGCCTCCATAGAAAAGTGGGACCAGCAAGGCAAAACCATGCACAATTATTTAACACAAGTTGTATGTGACAGGGGAGTCTTCAGAAACGAGGACCTGAATAGGAAGTTTGTGCCTTTCTATAAAGAGTTTGATGACAAGGACAATTGGGGAGAGATAAGTGGACAACGGGGGTGTGGTCTAATGACAAGAGACAGGAGAAGAGGAGGAGGAAATGGAGGAGGAGGGGAGGAGCAGAAAGGGGGAGGTGACAGAGCAGCTAGGTAGCATCCTCCTTACTGGCTAGTGATGGGGACACAGAGGGTGGTGGCACTGTCTTACTGCTGTGGAGAACATTCAGCCAAGCAGATTGTATGACTGACTAGTCAGCGTGTCTGGAAAGGTATGCCATCTCAAGTCGTAGTCAGGTAGGTGTGTGAGACATATTCCCCTCCCGAGTGTGCAGTGCAGCTTCATGAGCTCGTGGGAAGAACTGCTTCATTCAGTCTGGGCTTCAGGAAGTCGTGGCTTTGAGAAGAAAATGGAAAATGTGGAATTGCAGTTCAGTTCTTGCAGAGATGGGAGATTGGTTTTCAAAAAACAAATGGTAGGCCAACACTTAAAGCCCATGAAAACCACCTGAAGCATGTACAATCAAGCCCTTTGTTCTTATGAAAAGTGTTCTGGTAGCCAAACCCTGTTGTGAAGTCCTTCCTGGCCTGAGGGACCTGCAGAAGGTCAGGAAATTATCAAGGTCTTCTCTGCCTGGGAACTTTCTAGTGCCCCACCCCTGGGAAGCTGGCATCCAAGTCTGCTGTTTAGAAACATCTGTGTGACAAGTCACAGCCTATCAGATTGTTTTAGTTCCACCCCTGCCTTATTGGGAGAGCAGGAGCTGAGACTGGCCATCTGACCTTCACAACGATTTGTTTAGAAGTGTCTGCCCGTATTTTGTGCAAGCTGTTTTCTCCATGATGAGTTTATGGTTGGAGGGACAGGGCTCACTGCCAGGGCTGGACATTTGACACTTGGGCAGACTTCAGGCTTGGCTCTAGGATTTTGCTGGATGACCTTGGAAGGACTAGATTCCCCCCACTAATGGAAGATTGTTTAGAAAGCACTTCAGAGTTTAATAATTGTATGTTTGCATTATCTCTTTAATTTTCACAATCCTCTGATGAATCATCTTAGTATCATAGACCTGAAAACCAAAGCCTTTGAGAGAGACACTTCTCTGGCCTATTCAGTTGCACAATTAAATAAGACTGTATGTAAAATGTTTAGACCGTAGGCTGGCATGTAGTAAGTCCTAGTCAGTGACACTGCCTGCTACCAGCCTCTCATCTTGCCTGTCATTAAGGACCAATCTAACAGGGCTGGTGCTGTAGCCCAGATTGCTGAATCTACATCGCTGGCACAAATGTCTCAAACAAGAATGAGTATTTCCTACAAGACAGTTTTTTTTTTGTTTTTTTTTGTTTTGTTTTTTTCTGTAGGATTTTTGTTGTTGTCCTTCTGGGCCTTTAAACCAGGGGATTATGAGAGCCGTTGGTGCATTATACAGCATTGCAACCTGTCACTCAATGGACCACATGGTTGATGGGGTTTGATCTGACTGAACGACACTTAGTAGGCCAACAGGAAATTTGAAAAGGGAGGTGTTCATGCTAGAAGACTGAGGTTCAGTAGGATCAAAAGGAGAAGGCTCTGGGAGGGTGGTGCACCATGGCAGTAGAACATTTGAGAAGCTTGCAAAGTAAAGGTTTTCCTGGATAGTCATTCAATGGGCAAAGAGTAAGTCCCTTCTGTCCCTTCCCAGGAGACAACACTTACATGTATCTATTCTAGTCAAGCACTGTGCTTGAATTTCGACTTGGGCTCATAGACTGTGATCCAGGCTTGGAATAAGGAGCAGAGCTAGTATAGAGGATGTCTAAACTTCCTGTATTCCTCACGCTCCTCCTGGTGCTAACCAAAAGGAAAGGAACCCCTGAGCGGCTGGCTCCATTTATGTGAGCCACTTGTGAAGAGTGAGGAATGCAGACTATGAGAACAGCTGGTGTGACAGACAGGGCGATGAGCTCAGTAATCACGGGTTTTTGGTAGCTTCAGAGTGGGTCATTTGCAGTCTTAGCAGAGTATAAGAGAGGTAGCGATATAGCAGCCCATGGAGAAGGGAAAGAAAAGCTTATGTGGGAACGAGGTATTGAAGCAGATCCCCTGTAGAGGCAGAAGGAAAGTCTTTAGTTTGATTAACTTACCCAAGACAGTATAATCTTGTGGTTCAAATCTTACCAGCAGAACACGGCCAGCTAAGTGACTGACTTTCTAGCCCTGTAAGGGTTTAAGTGTTGTATAGAGCCTTAAACTCTTCTGTTTCCAGTGGTAGGGGTTGAGCTCAGGGGCGGAAGCCCTGCACTGTAGGATACAGCCTGGTGCAGTGGCAAGTTATCTAGACGTGAAGTCAGGGTTAACTCAGCCAAGTCCCACCACCCCTGTGTTTGTGACCACCAAATATATAAAATAAGGGCAAATTGTTAAAGGCTCTCCAATGGTTTTTAGCAGTTCCTTTATTCCAAATCCTAAATATTTTCAATGGGTGTCTTAGTTAGGGTTTCTATTGTTATGAGGAGACACCATGACCATGGCAACTCTTCTAAGGAAAACGTTTAATGGGCTGGCTCACAATTCAGAGATTCAGTGCATGGTGGAACATGGCAGCTTCCGGCAGACACGGTGCTGGAGGAGTTGAGAGTGGAGATGGAGCTACACCTTGACCCTGCAGGCAACAGGAAATGAGGTGAACTAGCTATGAGGCGCTAGGAGACCTCAAAGCCCGCCCCCACAGTGACACACTTCCTTCAACAAAGCCACACACACCTCCTAATAGTGCCACTCCCTGTGAGTTTATGGGGGGCAATCACATTCAAATTACCCCAATGGGCATCTTATTAAATTCTTCCACAAATGATCAAACTGGCTATAGAAGGACAGAGGGGACAGCTTGGGCTCACTGTGGTACCAAGTTGGTGATGCCTCACAGTCTCCCAATGTGGAGGTGGAAGTGGTCTTATTTTCATCATTAGTTTTGTTCATTTGTTCCATAATGTGTTCCAACATCACACCTTCTCTATGACTTCAGAATCAGCTGTGTGGCTCTGTTGGCCGTAAGCACAGGACCTTGAAGTCACAGTCTTTACCACTCAGATGCTTCCTTTGTGGGTGAGGCATGTAGGTGAGGTAGTGTCCCGTGCTCCTTCACTCTAAATACTTCATGCTTGTAAACCCATCAGTGCTCCAGGGAAAGCACCCAGCATGTGTTCCCTGGTCTGTGGTGCTGAGTTTTATGGTGAGGGAAGACTCTGGACTCAGAATTGTCAAGATAGTCTTCTGTGGCAGCACTTCTAAATCTGTAGTCCATGCTCACAACTTTTAGGTGTTTTACTACTTAGAGCAAAATATTTTCCCATTTGTGGTGGTCAAAGTTTACAGGTCAGAGAGATTGAGCCCATATTGTGTTTGCTACCGAAAATAAGGAAAGACAAAAATAAGGGATTTTTCTTTTCAGTTAGGACATTACACCAATCAACAAAGGTGTTTCAGTAGTAGATACTTAGCAGAAGCAGCCAAGGCTTCACTCAGGGTGTGTCTGGAGCACAGTGCTAGCTCTTAGTTCTCTGGAGCATAGTACTAGCTCTTAGCTTCTAGACACACCAATGGAAGAAAAAGGCCATTGCTTATACTTAGACACATATGAAAAACTGTGTTTTCTGCCAAGAGATGGGGTATTTTCAGTTAGTGTGGTAAATGGTGGTGCGGCCGGGGGAGGGGGCGATCTCAGACTGGGAGCCAACAGAGCAATCCAGTTTCTTTGTTTCTGATGCTTTCTGCAGATGTGACCTCTTGGTTCTGACATCAGATGTTCCTATGCAGGTTTGATTTATAGAATGGCTAATTCTGAGCATAGGGAAATCAGGACGGAAATTTTGGAATATCAATCACAGCCTT
This sequence comes from Cricetulus griseus, assembly GCF_003668045.3. Lineage (NCBI taxonomy): Eukaryota > Metazoa > Chordata > Mammalia > Rodentia > Cricetidae > Cricetulus > Cricetulus griseus. Next base: position 90,628,660 of record NC_048601.1, on the reverse strand, counting down.
CATCTGCTTCCTTGTCTGACATGGCTATAATTTGTAGGCACTAAATGTAAATTAGACATTTTCTTCTTCAGCGAGGAGGCTAGAAAAAGCAAGGTCTCCTCCATCCCCACTGTGTGTGTATAAAGAATATCCATGCAGTCTGTAAGGGGAAATGATGGGCTGTATCTTTTTTACAGAGATGGGCTTTGTCCTCTGTTATTTATGACCAGGTTTCAACAACCATGTTTACTCTCAGAGCTAAGACTGACAGCTTCGGTATTTGGAAGAACATAGAAGCAAGTATAAATAGCACATAAATAGTTAGAATTTAGTTGAAGTACTTTGGTATCATTTGGGTGTTTTGCATTTTTGCCTTGGGTTTAGAGTACATTGAGTTTGGGGGAAGTTACACAAAATGTAAGAACTGTGTGCACACTGGTGGACCCTGGGTGGATTGAGCCTCTGTGTTCTCCTTCTTCTCAGTGACCCACTGGTCCAACACTGGCTTAGACTTGACATGACCACAGGGAGCCAACACCCCCCAGGAGATGCTTCTGGAGAGAATGGGTTGAGAGACATTCATCTAAATTTTTCGAGGCTGGGGCTCAGGTTTACCATCAGTCTTTCCTTTTTTCATTGCTAAGGTCTGTCCAGAGCTCAGCACAGTGAGAGGAATCACTTAAGATCTGGTTTTCTTCTTCAGTACCTTCATTTCAATAAGAACAATAAAATCTGTGTTCATGTGATGCTGTTCCATTTTTGGTGGTCTGCTTTTCCAAGTTATTGCCTTGTGGGCTGATCTGGGACTTCGGAAAGCAGCCTAATTGAGAGGAAGGAGCCCAAGATGATTTAGGATCGAGTCTCACTCTATCGTGTGGCCCTAATTCATTTACCGAATCTTAATGACCACTCTCACTGCCTCTGTACGATGAGGATAAAATAACTCTTGCCTACGCAGGGCATGCTGAGAGTTGGGAACATGCTGTGTAAACATTTACACAGGTGCTGGAAACATTATCTCAGTTATCTGTGTGGAGAGTGAGTCTGTGGAGCAGTGAGGGATCCAGGGCTCAGGCCCCATTCTACACAGCCTTACAAGTCAGGCTAATTTCCATCTTTGCCTGGTATTTAAGATTATTGCCATGAATATTATTATTGCCCAGTTCAAGGACTTTTTTTCCCCCAGTGATGGCTGAGAGCACCTACTTGGCCACAGCATCTACTGGCTGGAGACTCCAATTTGGGGGAAAAGTCATGCTCTCTATTGTGTTATTGGACATGAAGTAGCATTGTCACAGTCAGATCTGTCATTGTGGGGCTGCCTTAGCATGTCTAGCTGCTAGTGGATTTCTCTCTTCAGTTCTGTAACTTTAAAGGTGAGGCTCACCCTACAATCTTTGTTTTAGAAGTACGTGTGTTTTCTACAACTTGGTATTTCATTCACAACTGTAAGTGCCACATTTGAACAGCAGGTGTGGAGCATTTAAGGCCACAGTCTTGCTCCAGCTGCTTGTTTCAAGTTTTGCTTCTGTTACTTAAGCTTAGTGATTTTCTGCAGCTCATGTAACTTCTTTGAACTTGAGTTTTCTCATCTGCAAAAAGAGGGTGATGACAATTTAATTTATAAAAGAGGATTTGTGTAAAGTGGCTCACCTAGTGCTTAGCAGTTGGTAAGCAGTTGGTAAGAAATTAGTGTTTGCTTAGATGTGACCTGCAATCTTTACTAGACTGTGGATGGATACACCAGATCAGGGATGCTGTAACTCATGAACAAATACAGTTTATTGCTTGCTTTTGTAAATTAGGTTTTATCAGAACACAGTTGTGCTTATTTGTTCATATGGAGTCCACACTGCCTGTTTTGCTTCTGTCGAAGTTGCCACATAGAGTGTGGTCTACATACTTAATCTAAATCACCGACTGGCACTTTCCTGAAGACCCTTGCTTGAGAGTTATAGACTCAGTTGAATTCTGATTTCTCTTGGTGGCCAATGGTAGCCTCATCACAGATAACATCATTTGGTTGCACTATTTTCCTTGTGTTTAGGAGGGATGGCCAAAGAAACATGGTTGTGGCTTGGAGAGATGACTTAGTAGTTAACAGCATGTACTGTTCTTCCAGTTGGCCCGAGTTTGGTTTCTTGAGCTCATAATCACCTTAACTCCAGCCCCAGGGAATCCAATGTCTCTGTGTGTACACATACCCATCCATTCAGATACATCACATAATTAAAAATAATAGTAAGGAAACTTAATTGGACATTTGGCATATGTTAATCCTTGGCAGTGGATTGATGCAATGCCACTATTGTTGCTAACTAACCAAGAGGGTCAAACGCCATGTGTCTACTCCTGCTGATAGACCTGTTGGCTACAAGCTCCTGGGTGACAAACATGAAGTGCCTTTTATATGTGACCAATAGGCTTAAGTTTCAGCCTATTATGGTTTTAACTATCTCATCTCCCTCCAATCTTTGCACTTTGCAATTATTATTTGTAAAAACAGATGTAGGAAAAATACATCAAGGTCAGCAGCTATGTCAAATTAAGGCTTAGTCTATGTTGACATTCTTAAAATCTCTAATAATACTCCAAGATGGTAGACATGGCGATCTCCCACTACTGACATTTTAAGACCATAGCTGAACATAAAAGTGTGAGAATGCAGATTATCCTGAAAATGACATTTTTATGATAAAAGTAATCTATTAAGAAGTCATAGAATGGTTATAGCCGTTTGACATTGTTAACAATATAATGATGTGTTAAAATGCTAGAGGAAGGGTTATGTCAGGGTTTGATGTTTTTATAAGTTGCTGCTGTATAAAAATGTCAAATAAGAATAATCTTATGCTTGACATTTTTCACTTGGTTTTCACTCTCAAAATAGCCCCGTGAGTTCTTGTTCGAATTTTGCTCACACTCCAGATTCCCCTTCCTTCAATAGTTTCTATAACCACCCACAAAACCAGGTTATTTCCTTCTGATTAATTTTTTTCTTTTAAAAGAGCTTTTGCTTTTCTCACATATTTCTTATAATGCCCTTAGTATAAAAAGAGAATGACTTCTTCATTTAGACCAGTGTGTGTGTGTGTGTGTGTGTGTGTGTGTGTGTGTGTGTGTGTGTGTGTGTGTGTGTGTGTGTGTGTTTCTGAAACAGGGTCTCCCTATGTGGCTGTAGCTTATGCTGGCTTGGAACTAGACATCCTCCTGTTTCAGCCTCCTTAGTGTTGGAGTTTTGGAAGTGTACCACGACACCTGCCACTCATGCTTTTTTTTTAAAATTGTAAGTTGTCTGTGTATAGTTTTGATACTATTCCTGTCCATCTTCTCCCTAGGTTTTGCAGACTGGCTCCAGTTTTTCATCAAGTCTACAGTTAGTCTTTCAGAGGGTAGAATGGGTTTTTGACTCATGATACTGTCTGTCTGTCCTTGGTTCTTCTGTCCTTCCTAGTTTTCTTCTAACTATGAGACCTCTTTCTGGAAGCTTCTCTTCTTCAGAGCCTCCGTGTTGGCCACAGTTCTTCACCCCTAAGTAGCCTTCTGCTCTGTGACACCTTTCTCATGACCCCCACTCCTGTGGCTGTTCCCCTAGTTTTGTCTTTCATTTTCTCATTCTCCAGCTTTGTAACTAGAAACATAATTTCTGCCCCCGGCACTAAAGCTTGTGGGTTTGGCGTTTTTTTCCCTAGGAATGTGCTGCTCGTTTCTCTTCTCCAGTGTGTGCAGAAAAAGTCCACCAGTTCAGTGCTTCCTTGGGAAATGCCATCTCTGTGACCTTACATAAACAACCACATACATGTGCGTAAACACACACAGGTGTACACATATACTCATATATAAGCACTCATACATGCACACATACATATGCATGCACACTCATGTACACACACACAATATTTTTGCAAAGACTTGCTGTTGCACAATGTTGCACAAGAATTCCCTTGTCAGAAGGTTCCAACAGAAACTTACATTACTGCTCTTACAAAGTAACAAGCAGCTTTGGGCTATAAAACCTTTTCAAATAGTTTTTTTCCACAGAAGGGATTTGCATGCTGACTCATTCCTACTATATTTATAACCTATCACCAAGCCACTGCTAAGGCAAGATTTCTAATAAAGCTATGGAAATTACATGCACCGCAATGGGGCCGAATACATTTACATTTGTAGTATCTTAACATTTTCAAATTTATTGCAGATTACCTTGTTTGTGCATGTCTGTACTTTAATGGTTTTTTATAGCAGAAAATAGCGGTTTATGATTGTATTCCCAGTAGAAATTTATTATGAATCCACCATATGGAGTATTGCATAAAACTAAGCTTGTAACATGGGTGGTTTTAATATTGCTTAGCAAGACCTATTGTAGTTTATTGAAAATTAGTGATAATAGGGATGTCAAAGACAGGAAGTTTGGTTTATGAGGGAAGTCTATTTTATGCCTAAATTGTCACAAAGACTTTTAAATATTCAGATGAAAATGATCTATCTTTTGATATATCTTTTGATATAGACATCACATCATTGTTCATCGTTTTTTCCTGCCCTGCTCGCAGCTCTCCTCATGGCGGCACTTGCTAAAACTATGGCTGTGCCAAGAGACATGCCAAGCCAGTCCCCAGAACCAGCCTGACTTCCCACGACGCCATTTCTCCGAACTCGCTTTCGATAGTGGTCACGGAGGTTGCTGCAGAAGCAGTTGTTTTTCTCTTGTTGCTTTTCTCTTTTGCGTTCTTTCTTTAGTATATATTGGAAATCCCTCTGAAAGGATTTAAGGTGCTTATTTCCATTAGCGTTTCTGGTTCAGGGAAATTACAGCGGTGAGGAGAAAAGGAAGCTCAGAGTTACACCAATCATATTTCCTATAAGAAAGCCCTGGCATAACTTAGACATCCATTTTGGAAGATTTCCTTTTTGACGGACAGATCTTGAACTGCTGAGTTGGGTCAACATGTACCTAAAGATACTTTCATTCTTTCAAAGCTCATAAGGTTAAAAAAAATTTGCTTTAAAATTTCCACAAAGAGCCTATGATGACTTCTTACTCAGGAAAGACTGCAATAAGCACAATTAGCAATATTAAACATCGAAGACACCCTTCATGCCACACTGGAGAACCAGAAGGGAGTTGAAGGGATCACTTCGAGCCATCTAGAATTGTCAAGGAGTTTCCTGCCATGTTGTGTGTTTGAGGCCCACAGCCATGCCTAGTGCTCTGGACATTTATCATGGACATGAGCATCTGCTGGTGCTGAAGGCTTTATCATGCAGACTACGTGTGTTATTGTTATAAATATGAAAATTTTGCAGTGAGCTTTATAAATGTAAATCACTGTAGAATAAAAGAATCCTACAAGACAGTTCATTATTGTCTCCCAGACTTTCAGTGTTCCTCTACTAGTGGAGACCTCCTGAGTGGTGGGGCTTTCTAAGCTCTGAGGGTCTTTGTATTGTAACTCTGGCCTTGTCAATTTTTCTTGTCTTATGTTCTAGAGAGACTTTTAGCACTTTTGCTACAAACAGCAAATGGTTCATTAAAAATTCAAAGTACATGTGTGAAGCACATTTTATTCTTCATACAAACTGCTGTTGAATTTTTGAGGGACTCTTAACATTTTAAATATTCATGCGCATGGAGAAGTTCTGGGTGCTGAAATGTCTTTGAAGTGCGATTTTTCTGCCCTGGATGTCTTTCTTACCTATCTGGCTGTCGCCTTCAGAATATCAAATTACAAGCCTTGCTTTCTGCAAGGGAAAAATTTTGGTTGATAGTGTTTTGGCCATCATAGAATTGGGATTTACCAATAACTGAAGTTTATTTTCTATGAATCATGCAAAAATATTTTTATAGCAGTAATTAAAACCAAGTACTGAGAAACGCTGTGAGGTTGGAGCTTCAGGAGTGGCTGGCTAGGAGTTAATCATGGCCGGAAATGCACCTCTTCAGCCCCTGGTTTTGATATTGACGTATTATATTGTTACTTCCGACTGAAGTCTCTGAAGCTTATGGTCAAAGCAGTGGTTTCTCCTTAGGACACCAGGTTAATAAAGCAGAGCAGTCAACCTTCTGAAGTAGACCCATTCCTCTGTTTGGAAAATCTTCACTCTCATTAGTAAACGAAAGAGCAAGCATCGACTCCACAGGAGGGTGCAAGAATGAACCTCAGAGGGAGGACGCTGGGACTTTGTCCCAGCCTCAGCAGGACCATCGCTGTTCTTAGGCAAATAAACGTTTTGATTTAGAAATAAAACTGGTCTTTATTCATCAGCTCCCTCCCACTTTCTAGTTATGAGCCATTTAAATTTATTCATTTCAATTCAGTTTTACAAGAATGAACTGCTCAAAGTGGGCATTATTTCCCAAGCCAGGCACACAGGCACCCTAGGAGGAATTAATCAGTGCAGAAACAAGCAGACAGCTATGAGACAATGGACTGATGGCAAGGAAGCAGCATCATAAAGCAAATCCAAGAGTTTGTTGACAGCTTGTACGTCAAGACCAAAAGAAATGTTTTATATGAAAAATTGCTAGGAGACCCTCAGACTTTAAAAAGTATATTGAAATAGTTGACATAATAGCCATCCAGGAGGTTTTTTTCCTCCTGTTTTTTGGTGTTGCAGTGTCCTTCTAAAACTGGCTTGTGGTATCCTAAAAAACTGTAAACAGAATCGATATATGGGTAGTGAGAAGCCCAATGTAAATTATACTTTTAACTTGCTTATGTATTTATTCAGATGGCCAACTTTTGGTCAAACACATGGTTAACATATGTATCTGCCTAAAAACAGGCTATATATTTATTTATTGTGCTATAAGAGAATAACAAAAGGTTCAGTTGAATAAGTCAACTATTTTCATTTCATTTGCATCTATACAGGCTGGCCTGGATAAGAGTCTGTTCCAATAATAGCAAATACATTGATTCTTTGGACATGTCTGGAACATAATTGGGACTCAAGCTATTAACTCTGAGCAACAGATCTCTCCTACGAAGAGGAATATACTAGAACCACTCCTGGGACTTCTCAGGTCCCAGCATCTTTCCAGAGAAAACCACATAACATATCAAAGGGGCCCGGAAAGTCTGAGGGAGGGCAAGGAGGAGTGGGTCAGGAGAGGTGTGTGGAATTTCTCATCTTCATACAATACTGATACTTAATCTTTCATGTCAACTACAGAGCCCAGACTTTGCATCCACAAGCTTAACTATCACAAGGCCATTTCCTTTCCCTCTCCTCTCTAATGTGCATTAGCACCCAAATTGTGTAAACAGGTTTAGTAATGAAAGTTACCTTAGTTAACAGAGAAACTATTGTTCCAAGTATATCCTAAAATAAAAGTCATTGGATAGTAGGACCTTTTATGGTATTAATATGTACCTAGGTACACAAAACAGAAGAACTCTCAAGAAATGTTATTTTACTTTTCACTGACTAATAAATCCAATTGGGTATTTTATTTTCAGTCTGTTTTCCTAACTGCGGTAGTGGCTTTTATATGTTACCGAGTGAACTAGTCTAGAGTTCAGAGAATGGTAAATCTTTGGAACTTCACACCAGCTTGGTGTCAAAAGCTTTTGAAGATGACTCCCAAATATCTTTTGATCTTTGTCACAGCCACAGATGGATTTTATTTTACTTAGACTCCTTTCTCTTTGTTTAAAAAAAAAATCTTTTATTTATGTCTGTGTGTCTGCTTGTCAGGGTATGTACCATGTGTATGCCATGCCGATGGAGGCCAGACAACAGTACTGGGACCCTTGCAACTAGAGTTACAGGCAGTTGTGATCCGCCCGATGTGGGAGCTGGGAACCAAGAGCTCTGAAACACTGAGCCGTCTCTCCAGCCCTTTACTTAGACTTAATTAATGAAGAATTCATCTTTAAGCTTGAATTTTGTTTGATCTTCTATAGCTTCACCATAAGAATAAGGAAGAAATTTATATAATGATATAAAGTGTAATTTTATAAATTTGTGGCTATAGTTTTTTGCTTTGTTTTTCTAGACAGGGTTTCTCTGTGTAGTCCCGACTATCTTGGAACTCACTCTGGAGACCAGGCTGGCCCTGAATTCACAGAGATCTGCCTGCCTCTGCCTCCTGAGTGCTGGGACAAAGACGTGCACTGCCACTTTCAATTCATGATTATAGTTTTTACTTAAGCAATTCCTATATTGTCCTAATAACTTGTTATTCACAGGCATTTTATTCAATTTGCTTTGTAAATCCAACACACATGTTTTATTATCTGTTGTTTCTAATTAAAAAATTTAATCTATACTTGGATTTAACTTTAAGTTTTAAAGCATTGTCATTGAATTTTGAATAACAAGATATATATTTGATGGTAGTTAATTCTGGCTTTTCTTTCATTTGAAGGGAACATAACCTCATATTGCAATATAAAGCCATTAGAAATGAGAATTTGTACTGAGCTCCGAGTGTATAACTTGGTTAGCTAGATGATGTTTGTATGTCCACATGCAGTTTTGTTAATAAGCTCATGAAATATTATGTCTAGTTCTTAAATGAACAATTTGAGAATCAAAGAGATTAAGATACTTGCTCAAGCACACAGAACTTCTAAGTGGACAATTCTTGATGTACTTTTCTCATCATTAAGGATTATAGCCATTGTTTATTGAGTATTTTCTAGATGTCAATGATTTAAGCCTTTTTTTTTTTTGCATACATGGCTATTTCACACAGGCATCAGAGGAAATAGTATCCATATTTTCCCAGCGAAGACATGGAAGATCCCCAAGGTTAAATAAACTTTTCAAAGTTACACATCTGGCTATTGACTGAGTAGGGTTTGAGCATTCCAGGATTCTAATGCAATGCAGTTTTGTTTGTGTTTCACAAGGGAGGGCCCAGAGTGGAACGATTACAACAATTTAGAGGTTTTCATGATGCTCTTGAAGATTTTGTTGCTGTTGTTGCTCAGCATAAATTTAATTAAAATGGAAATAAAATTCTCTCGGAACTTAGTTCTATATGATTCTTTCTGGACGTTTAATATTCCTTAATGTTCCCCGAGCATTAGGTATAGGGGTTGTGTTGTGGGTGTATCATTTGGGGATGGGCTCCCCAAAGTTAGTTGTTCTCTGCATTTTAGTCAGTTGTGGCTTTCTGTAATGGTTTCTTCTGGAAAGAAAAAAGCAAACTTCATTGACAAAGGGCGAGAGCTAACTTTACTGTGGGTAGAAGGACAGGTGTTTAGAATGTAGTCAGAGATTACAGTGGTTTAGGGAAGTGGCTGCAGCAGGCTCTTCTATAGGGTCCACGGCCTCACCAGCCAGGGGTAGTTGGCTAGGTTTGCAGTACCAGGCATGACTTCCCTTCTGTTGAGTGAAACTTAAGTTCAATTAGCTGTTTGCTACTCCCAGGGTCTAAGTGATACTATTGCATCTCTGCGGATATCTTGCTGTGTTGAATACTGTGGTTTGTAGGTGTCATAGTGAAGAGGACTAGTTATGGCTTTTCTCCCTTGGCAGATTACAGAGCTCCTTACGGTACTACGATAACTAGTTCTCAGGGAGGAGGCTTCCAGGCTAGCTCCAGATCAATTCCTCCAAGTCCTGTGTTGGATCTTATAGTGTATTACCTGAAATTTCTGGGAGATAATCAAAGGGAAAGGTGATAGCTCATATTGTTTTGGGGGTCTACTGGGATTGTCTGACTGAAAGGTTTTCTGCCTGGAAGTGGGGGAGGATAGTAGATAGTCTATGTCTTTTTTGTTTTTAAAGATTTTATTTATTTATTATGTATACAACATTCTGCTTCCATGTGTATCTGCACACCAGAAGAGGACACCAGATCTCGTAAGGGATGGTTGTGAGCCACCATGTGGTTCCTGGGAATTGAACTCAGGACCTCTGGAAGAGCAGTCGGTGCTCTTAACCTCTGAGCCATCTCTCCAGCCCGATAGTCTATGTCTTTTGAGGAGAAGCATTGTCACCCAATCAGGGTAACAACATAATTTCATATATATTTATATTCACAATTACATGTATATATATGTAATTTTAAGTTAAAATAATATGATTCCCTATGGCTTGTTCAGCCATGCAACTATAGCATATCTATTTTGTGTTAAACTCTCATTGCTTTGTAGGTATACCTGCCTCAGGCTTCTATAGAAATCTGTATTGATGGGTACCTGGGCAGTGATTGGTTTTTGTGGTGATTAAGCATGCTTCTAATCTAAGTAAATACAAAATTAAGGGTTTGCTTTATCTGCCTTCCTTCCCATCTAAATATTGAGCCAAAATCAAGGACATTGGACATGGGAGTTTATTAAAGTTTGATCCTTCTACCCAAGGTTTGCTTAGCCATCCCTGAAAGCCTGAAGTATTTCATATGTATCAGTCAAAACACATGAGAACCTTGAGAAATGTGGCAGTCTGCCTGCACAGCTGTTCTGCAGAAAGGGGGGGGGGGTGCATGTCACATGATCAGATTCTCATCCTGGCTGAATGCTAGTAGGGGCATGGCTGTCCTTCCCCAGGGAGAAGGCGCTGGCCATGACAGCTTGAAGATGTGGGAATACCACATTGCTCACATTCCTTTGACTTTTCTTCTGACTCCTATCTTGCTCTGGCTTTGTCTAGAACCAGAGCTGTCAGCACCTTCATTTTTATGTTCATCTTGTTCCCTACCCAAGGATGAATCATGAAGGGTTTATATTCCCAAGTGCCTGTGTTTGGCTGGGAAATAACATCAGGCCATGGTTTAGTTACTACACAGTGAGATGTAAGGCAAATATTATCTGGGTCCTTCTCCCAGAATTTCCTGTGGTTTGGGGTCATGACCAGAGGCTGGCGTGCCATGTAGGTGGTTTTCTGAATTGGGAAGTTGATGATTTTTCTATCAACAGCTGTCAATAATGTAACATTCTGTGTGCTTTCCCTCTTGAACTTGAAAGCATTGATTTCATGTTTCTCATGATTAGAATGCTTCTGAGACATTGAATAATCTCACATCATCTAGAGTCTCAAGGAGGAGGTTACAACCCAAACCCTCAGAAAGGGTTCCTTTGAATTGAGGAAAGAGACCAGTGGTCTGGGCAGAGTCTGCCCTTACCACAGTAATGGCGCAGAGCTTCTGCTCCACAGATACCAGTGAGAAACACCAGAGCCTGGGAGCTTTATGTTCATCCAATACAGAGCCCATCTCTAAGTTGGAAGGAAGTCTTTAATTCTTATTGAAGAATTAAATACCACACAAGTTCATATAGGATTTCAATGAATAGGATTTACATTAAGATACTTTGTATGACATCCACTTATACATCAGTTAAGAAAGGCTTCTTCAGGGCTTTCTAGCATAGGCCAGTGAGAGGACTCCAGCAACGCATCCACACCAACCAGGAGTCTGGGCCGCCAGGGGGTTGGGAACAATTGTGATGTCTTTGTCATGAGGAAGCATGGTCCTGCCCAGGGCCATGATACTCTAAGTGGGACAGGGAGACTCACGTGTGGGCCTGGGGTGGTCTGCCCCAGCTTCTGAGGAAAAACACTGGCTTACCCAGCACATTGCTATGTCAGGAAGATGGGCACTACTATGGTGAGCAAATGTATGGTGTGGTATAGAGAGAGAGAGAGAGAGAGAGAGAGAGAGAGAGAGAGAGAGAGAGAGAGAGAGAGAGAGAATGGTTCATGTCCTGTGAACAGGGGCATATCTAAAGGGTAAAATAGGTGAGGAGTAGGCTGAGGTGGATGGCTTGCTTTCTACCCAGGGCCATGGTGATTTCTGGCCCTGGGCTGCTGCTGTGGCCCATGTCTGGGTTCAGGCTCTAATGCAGCCATGGTCTCTGTTGATATCTGTGGCTCCTGATATCACCAGAGACCAGAGGATAGGGCTGTACAGAGTTGGCCCTGCCCCTTACTGGCTGCAACACTAGGGAGAAGTGGTCCTGCCCCTCACTGGCTGAAGCACTCAGGAGAGGACCCTACACCTCTCTGGGCAGCGCAGCAGAGCTGACCCTGACGGTCCAGGTGTGGGTGAGCCAGCCCCGAGTGTATGAAAGCAGGAGAACTGGCCCTAACTCCTGCTCATCTACACAAGGGGTAAACTAGCCGGGACAATGCTGGAGAGCTCACCCTCATGGTGAGGACTATGGCCAGCAGGTGGGCTGACCAAACCTGTAACTATCCAGGCCCAGAACTCGGGTCATGAGTTGGCCCACCTCAATATCCACCCATCTGGAGCGTGTGAAGGGGCTGGTTCTGCAGACAGACCCAAAGCTACAGGATCTCCACGACACTGGATATCCAGGAGGAGTCCCAGTGAGGGCCCAGCATTGATAATGTAGCAGAAACCAGAGGCCTTAAAACAGACCAACGACTCTTTGCAGTGAACACTTGCAAGTAAAGATATACGGACAAAGGGGTTTTACTGTGTGACTCACTGAGTCACACTATGGCTTCCACGATGAGATTTTTCCTTTTTCCTTTTCCCTTTTCTCTTAAATTTTATTGTTTTGGGGGGAGGGATGTTGCAAGGGCAGAGGGCAGATATAAAAGGATGGGAAATGAATAGGATTGAGATGCATGATGTAAAAGACACAAAGAATAAATAAAAAGAAAGTTAAAAAAAAAAAGCTTCTCAAGATCCTGCTGACTAGGCAGGTGAACGACTGTGTTTTGCAAACAAACTCTAGAAACATCACACCCTGGTCATTCTACTTCAAGCTCTTTGGTCTTAGATAAATTTCCTGCCTTAATTTATCCATTCATAAAATGGAAATGAGATGTATGTTACTAGATTGTTTTGAGAACGAAATAAATAGGAAACTCTTGGAAACCAGAATCCCTTAGCAACTATTGCCCTTATTAATCAAGGCACAGGGTCTGTTTCTGCTTCCCTGCAGTTACAAATGCCTAAAGAAAACCTCCCCCTGCAATAGTTGATCATACAGTCAAAATGCAGAAACGAAGGAACACATATCAAAAAGTACAGTTACACATGTGGCCGGGCGTCTGTGACCTTGAGATTCCAATGGGAGGAGCTGGGGCTGTCCTAGAAGACCTGGCTCTGTGCTCCTGTGGTTGGGGAGCTTCCGGGAGCGGACACCCCACACCATCAAATGCCGATTTATGCCCCCCCACGCCACCCCAACCCCATCACACCCTCACCCTGCTGAGCTCTTCAGTAAGCCATGCTCTTCGGCTGCTCTCTGCGTTTGAGCATTCCTCTGTCTTTTAGTAGGTTTAGTTACTCAATTTTGGTACAAATAGGGTTTTGTTTGTCATTTCTTTTGAATGGGGGATCATTTCCCACTAGCATCATGACCCTCTCACATCCTTGGTCTAACCTCTTCTAGCCATCTTCCCCTTCCCTTGGCTTCTGGCCTTCTGACTCAGTTTCTCATTCCTGTCCTTTAGCGTGACTCAACACGAGAGAAGAGGTTGATGGCACCCAGGATCTCAAAGTTTATATTATGAAATTCAGGTTCACAGAACATTATAGACTTGAAATCTAACCCGTTGATTTCAAGCTGGAATCATCAGAATACACACCAATGGTGTTTGGCATGCATGGAAAAATACTCATGGGTTTAATATCTGGAGAAAAAGGTAAATGTGGTCCACTTTCAGGATGAAATGCAGGTCACTTATCAAATTGAAAATGCTTTTTTCACAAAATGTGGAATTAAAATTCCTTTGAGTATTAGAAAAAAAAAGTCTGGCCAAAGAATAGCACATTTGATTACCAAAGCCCATTGCCCCTTGAATAAAATGACCAATGACACTGGTACTATTTCTGATTGTACTAGAGCCACCAGAAGGCAAAGGAAGCCCTTACTACATCACCAAGACCCCCTACAACACTAAGATCCCACCCATGAAGGAAGCTGCAGCTCTGACCATATGATAATACTAGAAGGTAAGATGAGAGGGAGGATCTCACTCGGCCTTTGGCAATTGTCCCCAGTCTGAAACTAACAGGAACATGAGCCTTTTGGCCCATCTCCCTAGACCCCATGAGAGCTCCTGATGTGACCACAACTTTCTGAGAAGTCCAGGTGCTGAGCTTCTCTGGAAAAGTGTTTACAGTCTGTGATGCTCAGATTCACCACTTACTATCCCAGCTTCTCATCTAGTGTGGGACCCAGAGAGGCACTAATTAGCAGTGTGACCTTGGGAAAGTCACAGTCACGGAGCTAAATAATAGCCAGGCCTCCTCCAACTCTAGACTGCCTGGGTTTCCCTTCACAGATACCTTTCTGTTCCCCCACACTCTGCCCTCATTGGTTCTTCCCAGGAAAGTCTTCATATTGTGCTTAACAGACTGTTAAATTACCTTAATTAAAGTGTCAAGGGATAAAAATGGAGGATTACTGAGTGCTGCCACCTTGACCCTCCCCCAGGCTAGCTGGAGAAGGCTTCTGCCAGGGAGGGTCAGATGTGTAGTACAGGTCCATCCCTGAGTGACAGTGAGCTGCAAGGTCCCATTGTCTGCAAGTCTGTGCCTGAGTGACAGTGAGCTTTGAGGTTCCATTCACTGTCTTTACAGACAGAAGGAAATTCAAGCAGGATGGCAGTTTTTGACAGATTGTCCAGAAAGCTTCATCAAATTCCGGCTTCACATAGAACGGTCTTCCCTCAACCTTTTTGGGGGGGGGGTGTGGGAGAGAAGTGTCCCAGCTTTGTTCTGATTCCTCTCCCACATGGGCCACAGAAGCTGTGCTCAAAAGCTGGAGTTTGGTCCTGATGTTGGACCTGTCTGTGAGACACTGATGCAACTTGCTATTTCTGGGATACTTCCAGGTTTGGGGAAAGAAGTGTCTTGGATGTGTTTTGTTGACTTGGGTGACATTTTGTATAACAAAGCAAATCCTTCAAACATAATTGGGTCAGGGCTTTTTATTTCCATTAGTCAGACACCCATGGCAATAACAGAGAAGGAGAGATGGATGAAGACCATGGCTCAGCGTATTCACAAGGACGGATAGTATGTCAGGTTGGAATATACAGTGTGGATGCAGTGATTCACCAAGTGTGGAGTGGATAACTCTCCAAAGCTGTCTTCTCCCCAGATGCTCCCAGCCCAGGGGCCTCATGTCTGTTTGATTGACAGGATGCATAGCACAGCAGTTAACTCACTTTGTTAGGCTAACACTGGGCTCAGACCCATGTTTTAGTTGTGTGACCCAGGAGTGCTACTTTCTTCCATTTTCCTGAGTCTTCTCACCTGCAATGTAGTATAAACTAGTACCCATTTCCACTATTCTTATGCATGTTGAGCCAGTAAATAGACCCAGAGGGTTTGAACTGGATATGGCCCCAGGAAAGCACTGTGTGAGTCTCCAAGTTCAGGCCACTCTGAACTTGGAGCTTTGTTTAAAATGCAAATGATCCAAAGACACTCAGAAACAAAACATTGCCATTCATTAAAACATCTTTGCACAGATCAATTCCTTGTTTTGTTGTGAGGTGCTCTGGGCATCTTAAGGGCCGTATAAACCTAGAAATTATCTAAGGAACGAAGGCAGGTATGGAAAAGAGGTAACACAAACATTTGCCTGACTCAAGAGCTGGCCTGGGGCAGTTCAGGTTCCTATTGTGTCCATTCTAGCTTCCTTAAAGATATTGCCTCAGATTCTCAAACCATTATTCCTAATGTGTTCCTTATTATCTAACCAGTTCTGGCATTTACAAATAATGGTTCACAGAGAATCTATTAATTTTCTCATCGCTGTGTTAATACCTGATCAAAAACCATTTGAGGAAGGAAGGGTTCATTCCGAAAGGGACACAATCCACTATGGAGGGAAGGAATGGTTGCTGGTCACATTGGATCCACTGTCAGGAAGCAGAGGAGAGGAAATGGGACCAGGCAAAGAAACTCGGAGTTCCATCCCTAGTGACCCACTTACTCCAGTCAGGTCCCTCTTCAAGGTCCACCCCTAGCTGGGGACCAAGTACTCAAACACATAAGCCTGTGGAGTTAGTTCACATTTCAAAGAGAAGAGCGACCTTTCTTCCTCATGAGGTAAAACATCTGGTAACTCGAACACTTCTCTCATTTCCTTCATCTTAAGGCCCACTAAGGGCTAATTGGCTTCTCTCAACAGGTGAGTTTGTTTGTTATAAACACTGTCACATTTTTTTAAGGACAATTCCTTACAGTGGTGGCTCTCCAGATCTAACATGCTTTTTTTTTT
This sequence comes from Cricetulus griseus, assembly GCF_003668045.3. Lineage (NCBI taxonomy): Eukaryota > Metazoa > Chordata > Mammalia > Rodentia > Cricetidae > Cricetulus > Cricetulus griseus. Next base: position 90,612,509 of record NC_048601.1, on the reverse strand, counting down.
TGCATGTACCCAGAGGGTTGTCAAGGCAGAGATCGCCTAACATGGAGCTAGTTTCTGATGACATCATCATGGGTTGGGGCCCGGGAATGTGCAGTTCTAACAAGTTCCAAGATGGAGCCAAAGCTGCTGATTCAGGGACCACACTTGGAACTACAGCCCCACAGGGGAGCGTGCACTGTTAATTTGTACACTGGAGTCACTTGACACACTTCAACACAGGGTGATTAGGCTTCTACTCCCAGGGAGTTTACATGACTTGATTTTGGGAGTGGCCTATGCGGTGTATACATACCCCCACCCCTGTCCGTCTGTGTCTGTGTGTCTGTGTGTCTCTGTTTGTGTGTGTGTGTGTGTGTGTGTGTGTGTGTGTGTCTGTCTCTCTGTCTCTGTCTCTGTCTCTCTCTCTCTCTCACACACACACCTTTTAGGCACAGAGGGTTATGATTCTGTTGTAATATACAAAAAAAAAAGAACATTTCTTGTATGGGCCCAAGATGTTATCTCAAGGGCAGGCTGTTCTACAGGGAGGTAAAAATAGATGCTTCATTTCTTGTGCTCACAACTCCTCTCTCCCCAGACCACATTCTGGTGAGGATGACTACATTGGCTTAGTAAGAAAAAACTTTTTTTTTTTTTCTGGGCACCCTTGGGACACCAGCAAGGAAACTGCAGCTGTGGGAAAGAGAGTGCCTTTGCATACTTGCCACAGGCATGGTCGGATGACAAAGCACTCCTAGTGGATTATAACCCCATGGCTTTTCCTTCAGCCAGTCTGGCATGAGGTGGCACTCCATACTATGTAACCATAAAAACATGGGGTCTCATTGGCTGCTTGTCATGGTAATTACAAATTGAGGGTTTGTCCACCGAGGGCAAGTGGCTCTGTCAGGGGGAGGTTGAGCCATAAAACTGTGAACTGGTCATGGAAAAGTCGAGTAATTGTACCTCTTGTCAAAGCTTTCCACAGAGGCTGTGTGGGGAAGAAAGTTTAACTAGCAGAGGCCTTCACTTTATTTGATAAAGTGTAGTTTGCTTTCTACTTGAGATTTTTATTGACCATAATAATTCTAATTGAAATAAACATTTTGATTACAGCTCTGTTCCACAACTGCTTAATAGGGAACTAAAATAACTTTCAATAATCATTTTGTCCAAATGGGATTCATTTAGCCTGACAGTTATTCCAGGCATTTATTGGCACGCGGCAGGCTGGGAGTGTTTCCGAGCATAATTACGGGAACATTTTACACTGGGGTTAACCTTACCAAAATGACAGACTGAAAAGTTGTGTAAAGTGGCAAATAAAACCCATAATCTGGCATAGAAACTCATAAATGAATCCCCCTTTCTCCACTGCTTCTGATACCCAGGACTCTAGTTAAAATTAAAAGGAGTTTTCTGTTGAAGCTGACAGTCTGGCTGTAGGAGCCTGCTTTAATGAGGGTACACTGCAAACCTGCGGCTTGAGGGCTAAGGAGAATTTTATAGCCACTCGGTATCTTTGAAGTCAGCTCAATGAACCTGGGCTCAGGGTAGCCTGACTTCTTGCTCAAGGTTAATGTCCCATTTTGCAGCCACAAGGAAGACTTGTTCCTTTTCTCTCCTTAGATTCATAATCAGGGGTTGAAGAGATTGGCTGTTTGGGGCCTTGATTCTTCTCACTATTCCTTCTAGAGAATGTTGGTTTTATCTTCTTCCTTGGATGCTTTTCTCCAATCAGTTGTAAACAGGGAAGAGCTCTTGTTAAGGGGTTGGGACAGCGGAGGGTCGTGGAGGGATGTCTCTCAGCTCTGTGTTCCCGAAGGAAAGAGTGACGTCAAGAGATACAGACAGCATAAACAGCATACGTTATTGAGCAATAAATAAGCAAAACAGACATTCTAGAGAGGGACTGGGGTGGGCTGCCCCAAGACAGGGAGCAGCCCAAGAGGGTTCTACAGTGTGGTAAAGGAGTTTCTAATGAGTATTTATTAGGTGGTTGACACACTGTGAGGTACAGTTACTATTTTTTCCCCCTCAGATCATGGTGAAATGGATCTCCCTTTAAAAGTACCTCTTCCTATGGTTCTCACAAATGAAGGGTGTTACCACAATGCACGAGACACTATAATAACCTCAGGCCTTTTGGGGATGCTGACCCTTCATTAGGGCACAGATGTAAGAAAACTCCCTGGTGTGTTAGCTTCTGATGTAGTAGGAGCAACCTAACTTTAGCCTCACAGGTGTTTAAGTACAAGAGGACAGTTTGATTCTTAGGAGACCCAGATGCAAGATGCATCTTTTGGTTTCCTTGGCTACCACATACCTAACTCCTTACCTACCCAGTGTTACATTGACACCTGACACTGGAAATCAGCATGCTCATGGGTGTGGTTCATAGAAGGGGCCACTGTGGCCCTCTGGGAAGATACTGAGCATCCCTGTCACATCTGTGATGAAGCTGCCTTCTGGCCAGAAGAGATGTGTTCAGTCTGCTGCAGTTAAAATGGCTCCTCTGGATGAGTGGAGAGTGGAAAGAAGCCCTTTTAGAGGTTCAAGGGCAACCTTAAATTCAACACAATTTAAGTATTCGTGATGAAGACTTGTGCTCTCTTTTTATGTCAAATGCTATCATTGGACCTTTTTTTTTTAAGCTGGAAACCTATGCTGTTAGGAAAACATGCTCTTGATAAAGCTATAGTAATTTACTGCCATTGCTGTGTTGGTTTGTTGTCCACAAGCATGCTGACTTCCAATATCAGGTGTCAGAGTATTATTGGGTAGGCAAGGACTTAGATATGAGATAACCAAGGAAATTGACAGCTGTGTTTGGCAGATGTACCGCCTAATAGTTAGAATGTCCTCTGTGCTTAAACACCCTTGAAGCTGAAGTCAGGTCACTCCAGCTGCCAATCTGAGCGTATCCTTTGCTGCTCTTGCTAAAATGGGGGTTGGGAGTAACAGTTGATAGATGTCTGGATAACAGCCACCACTTCCAAGGTGTCCCCATGAGCACATACTCCAGGGCAATGCCTCTGTCCTGGGGGTACTTGCTGCTCCTCTGGTATAGGAATCTACATCTATAGACTGTTTTCTTTTCTGGACTTCCTACTCTTTCAGTCTCCCACTCTTTCTTTGTTCTTTAAGCAGGTTTGTCTGAGTTTTCAACTACTTACAGGCTACTCAATTAATAAATGGGCTTTGTTACTTCTACCCAGGGAAGGATCATAAGGCTAATTATAGGCCTGGATTGGGAGACTAGAAGGACAGTGTAGTTGCCTTGTCAGTGATTCCTGTCACCTGGAGCAAGAGCCGTTGCGGTCTCTGGGGAACACACTGGGCCCCAGTCTTGTCGTTGTCATTCTCTTTGCTGGTGTTGTTTCACACACCCATCCAGCGAGGAGTAAGTAGGCTCCTTCAGAGTTACTGACCTACAGCTCCTTTGAAGGTCAGGAGTATCGGATTTCATGTCTGACACGGGCAAATCGGTTAGCTTCACCATGGTAAGAAACATTTCAGTGGTCTATATCATCATCTTTATTTCAGTGGTCTATATTATCATCTTTATTTCAGTGGCCTATATCATCATCTTTATTTTGCAAAGCATCAGATTTTGTCTAAGGAAAAGCTTGATATGTTCGAATTCCAGATGGTATAAATGTCACTTATCTCAGCCCCGTGTCAGTAAAGAGCGTTGGTGGACATGGTTAAGTCACAAATTCACATAAAGGAAATACTTCCATGGACACTGGCTTGGTCCTCCATAGGAATCAGCTGAAAGAGTTTGATTGTGGGGTGGCATCTGTCACCACCACTCTGCTCAGTGCTAAAGTTGTCTATCAGCATTCCTGCTTTTGTAAGTCTGAATGGGGTATCAACTTTCTTGTTATTACTGCCTTCCCATGTTGTGGTAGATGCCAACAGGCAGTATATACTAATCTTTTTACAGAATTCTTCCAGGACTCTTCCTTTCAATAGCCTTTCTGTATCTTCCCCACACTCAGAGCAGAACACCCAACCTCCATTCTATAGCTGAAAAAAAATCAAAGAGCAAATCTCTCCCGGGGAAAGGTTAGAGCAGGGATTGAAGAACATTCACTACTCCCTGTCTGCAAAGCCAAGGCTGTTTTGCTTATGCTGTCCTAATTAGAAATCGTGTCTGTTTTTGGACAATTTCCTTGTCGATGTTTTTTTGGGAGCGTAAGTTTGACAGAACTGGAACAGAGAGAAGACAGAAGAATTTATTACAACCCACACTTATAGGAATGTACACATCTCTCAAAGGCAGTCTCTAAGTTTACAGATGACTGAGATGTGTGTGGAAAGTCTTCTGTGCCTTCTGGAGGGGGAACCCCGGATGGCATGAGTAAAAGTTGCCTCACCAGTTTTCAGCTCCCAAGTTTTTGGACAGAACTGATTATCGATTTTGTTTTGAAAAATGATAATAAAAACTCGTTATTTGTAGGAGTACGGAACACCATGATTGTGATTGCTGCAGACAATGAATCCTTTTCCTCATGCTGGGAGGCAAAGGTCAAGATAGGGTTGAGACAGGGAAGAAAGACAGTATAGCCCCTCAGATTCGGGAGGCTGCGTGCCCTGCAGATACCCTGCCCTGTTTGCAACGCTGGCATCGAGCTCCAGCCCTATTCAGGAACTGATGGCAGCTTCCTTTCCCCTCACGCTAGAATAATTTCCTCAAAATCTGTCTTCAGTGGCTGGAAAAGAACCTCAAACCATTTATGATTCTTTTCACGTAATTCAAATCCAAAAAGAGACTTTTCAGGCCCCTCTGGAAGCCAGGCAGTGATAGGGGAGAGATCTCCTCTCAGAGGGCATGCATTTTGTGCACAACAGCACTTTGAAGGAATCATGCCCAGAGAGTGACATTTGTCCCTGAGAGTAAACTCTAAATTACATCACAAATTAACATTTTAAAATTAAAGCTGGCATTTCTGACCTGCCTCCTGGCAACCATGATCATGCTGAAAAGTGACATCATTTATGACACCACAGTTAAGAAGCCCAGTGTTGGAGGTCGTAAAACACTTTCTAGGCCTGATTTAATATCGATTCTTCTGTCAGGCTAACTTTACTTTAATATTTAAACAAATGTTTAATGTTTAAACAGTCTGATTTTCCTCTTTTTATTTTTCTGTGGCTTTAACCCAGTGTTATCTATGATGTAACAATTTCCCCTTGGGCCAACTTCCACACTCTCCTGACCTATCTGAAGCAGTACCCTGAATTATTATCTCAATGTATATCCTGTAGCTAGGCCTTTTTTTTCTTCGAGATGGAATGAGCTTCCTGCTGTGTGTTATAATTCCCTCTGTACAGATGTTATATTATGTTGTTACAGTGTGAGTATGTTGTTAGATCCAGGGGACCAAAGACTATCCTGCAAGCAGCTGTTTTCTCCTGCGAAGACTTAAACTGATCACTGTGCATGGCTAACAACTCCGGGGAAGTAATGGTTTTGAACTAAGGCAGCTTATTTATTTATTTATAAATAAATTTATTCATTTGTTTTTCTATTTGTTTGTTTGTTTACTTATTTTGAGATAGGACCTCACGTAGTTAAGGGTGGCATTCAGCTCTTTAAATTATTTTTGGTCTTTTTTTTTATCCCTTAAGAAATCCATAGAGTAGTCGGGCGTTGGTGGTGCACGCCTTTAATCCCAGCACTCGGGAGGCAGAGGCAGGCGGATCTCTGTGAGTTCGAGACCAGCCTGGTCTACAAGAGCTAGTTTCCAAGACAGCCTCCAAAGCCACAGAGAAACCCTGTCTCGAAAAACAAAACAAAACAAAACAACAACAAAAAGAATTTCATAGAGTATATTTTTATCAAAATCTTCCCCTCCCCAGCTCCTCCCAGCTCCTCCCCCATCTCCCTACCCACCCAGCTTCATGTTCTTTCTCTCTCTTAAAAGAAATCCAGAACAAATCACTACAAACAAACAGACGAACACACACCCATGGTGTCTGATCTGAGCTACTCCTGAGCTTGGGGCTTGCTCTGGGGTGTGGCATTGAGCTCTTGGTCCTATTTCTACCTTTGAAATGCCAGGTCACAGGTGTGTGCTGCTGTGCCTGGAATCCTCTTGTTTATCAACCGAGAGGAAGTCATACTTACACAGAAGAGGGTGCTTTTGTCAGAAATTGGGTAGCTCATGTCTGGAGACAAAGTGGTGGTGGTAGCAGGAATCAAATACACCAAGGTCAAAAGGAACGTCAAATCCGCAAAGTATTCCAAGTCACTTTCCAGTTGCTCTTCTTTATACCTCTTAATTCAGAAGAGTAAATCGCCCACTTTCTTACAGTGGAGTGAAACAGGTAAGCCAGGACATGCACAGACCACAGGGGACAGGATTATGTTTTACTAGGGAGCCTCCCCTGCCTCCTGCAACACACACACCTTGGCACTCTCAGCTAAGGCATTCTACTATTTTGGAGTTTAGGGGATTTCCTCATTTCTCCCTCAATAGTGATGAAAGGGCAGTCTTCTTGTGCTCTGTATTCTGTGGGGATGGAGCATCAGTCACTAGTCTAGTCTCATTTCCAGCTGATTGGTTTTCCAAAGTAAACCTGACTTGGCATTTAATAATATACAGGCCAGGCAGTGGTGGCCTTCAACCTTTAATCCCAGCACTGGGGAGGTAGAAGCAGGAGGACCCGAGTTCGAGGCCAGCCTGGTCTACAGAGTGAGTTCTAGGACAGCCAGGGCTACATAAAGAAAACCCTGTCTCAGAAAACCAGAAAGTGAGCTTGAAATTCTAAAGCTCAAAACAGGCTTTCTGCTGTTGAGATCCCTAGTCTGCTTCACCTGGCATTCTTGTCCAGGTGCATTACAAACACATAAGCAAATCCTGTGCTTTCCAGAGGCCTCCTAAATCGAATATTTATCTTTCTGAGTTCCATACGGAACCACCAAGTAAGCCAGGGGAGCTCTGTGTTAGGAAGCAGAAGAATTGCCTTACAAAGCTAGGTTTGATCGACAGTTCAATTTTTTTTTTTTTAAATGCTACCTTCTAGGGATCTCCCATGTCCCACTTTTGATGTTGGGGAGTATTTTCTGCCTATCTGTGGAACCAAAAGTAACATGTTTAGCCTCTTATGGTGGTCTTCCTAAAAGAGTTTTTTATTCCATGAGACAATGATCAAGCAATAACCTTGTCCCTTTAGTCACAGTGTGTGGCTAAAGGAAGGTGGAGGGAGAGGGAAGGGAATGATTGTTCTAGCTAGACAAACAGCAGCATCTTTTTTGTTCTGTCACTCTCAAAAAGTCATTTCACAAAGAGGGGTTACAAATTGCCCAGAGCACCACTGTGTGGGAATGGGTGGGAGGTGTTATTAAACTGTAGGCCCTTAGATCTTTTCCATACCCAGTGAATCAGAATCCTTGGATGTGATGCCTTCGGTTCTTAACAGCTGGGAGCTTATGAATCACTGCAGTAGAGGTGTGTGTGTGTGTGTGTGTGTGTGTGTGTGTGTGTGTGTGTGTGGTATGCATGCATGCAAAAATGCTTTCCTCTTTACTGTACCAATGTCTGCACATGTGAAGAAGGCCAGAGGTCAATGTCAGATGTCTCTTTGTTTTGATTTGATTTTTGTTTTTCAACACAGGATTTCTCTGTGTAGCTTTGGCTGTCCTGGAACTTGCTCTGGAGACCAGGGTGGCCTTAGAGAGACCCACCTGTTGCTGCCCGCTGAGTGCTGGGATTAAAGCGTGTGCCGCCACTGCTGGAGACATGTTCTCTATTAGTGTCCACCTCATTTTTGAGACAATGTCTTTCACTGAACCTGGGGCTCACTGATTTGGCCAGACGAACAGGCTGGGGTGGCCATGGGATCTCTGTCACAACCCCTACCTGCACTGTGATGTTGCATGCCACCAAGCCCAACTTGGGGTTGGGAATCCCAACCCAGGTCCTCATTCTTGCACTGCAAGAGCTTTGCCCTCTGAGTCACCTCCCTGCCTGACTGGCCTGACTGAAGTCGTTCTTTTCACAATTACCCAACGTAAGACAAGCAGAGGCTTCTGATGAGATGACCAAAAAAAAAAAAAAAAAACAAAGACAAGGCCACATTTGACTGGCAGTGTCATCCCACATCACAGACATCAGTGGCAAGTGAGCCAACAATGAGCAATGTTTTCCAAATGGGATCTCTGGCTAATGAGGCTCACCACTGTGTTGCTCCCAAGGCCCCTCTCTCTTGCAGTGCCCCAAGAACACGGCACTATTTGCATCTTTGTCTGACTGTCCTCTAGTTTAAGTCCTTCACACTATCTCTCTTGCTGGCTTCCATCTTAGGAAACCGAAGGTTCTCACTTCTTTCCAAATTGCTAAACTGAAGGGGAGCTATATATAATGCCACTGTCATGACACAAAGCACAGCCTAGACAATGTCTATCAAGTTCAGTATGAAATCCTGACAAGAAAAATCTCCTGGACCCAGGTAAATGTGCATGGTCGGCAAAGCGATGGGGGAAGGGTGAAGCAGAAAACAGCATTGAAAGTGGGGTGTTGTTTTGCAATGTATTGGCTGCTAGGTTAGGTCCACAACTAGCCATCCTTTGAAAATTTACTTGCTGGGGAAAAATGGCTTATAAATGGTAAACAGGGAGATGGTCATGAGGGAATCATTTTCTGTCCCCCTTTTGATGGCTAAATGTAACCTTGCTTCTCCTAATACCCTATTCTTAATATAAAAATGATACTTGTGACTGGTGCTCTGTCTGGGATAGTCCTGGAGCAGAGTGCTGATTGATGGCCGGCTGGGGCTTACTGGCACTGTTAAAGCACCCTGAGATCGCCAAGCAAGTGAAAATAAAGGTGTAATGATTGAATTATATATTCTCTTTCTATGATTGAAAATAATATCAGACAACTGACTCCAGTGCCAGACAGATTACATAAGCACAAGTTAAGTGGTAGAATAAAAATGAGTGATTTTCCTCCTTGACTTAAACGTAGCTCTAAGTAGTCTGCCCTTGAATCCAGCAGAAAGCAATTTCCTCCTCCCAGTAACAGCTAGGGGGCATTGCAAATGCAAATTGGGTTAGCTTTGCATTTTTAATATTCCACATATCCATAACTCACTGCTGAGATTTTAGAGATGTTATTTCTATCACTTGGGCACATTTGAATTATTTTGCACCTCTGAACTTTTGCATTAACTTTAACATTGGTGCTTAAAATATATGCTTTAATCTATCAATCGGTCTTTGCTCATGGAAACTCTGGTCGTTGTGACTGGGGCTCCCAACAGTCCAGGACAGACTGTCATTTAGGGTGTCATGTTCTCTTTCAAAGGTGAGCTTGTTGAAATAACTGCTGCTAACACTAAGAGCTATGAACTTCAACCGCCACTGTATGGAGCCATGTATGAACTAGTATGGCTAGGAATCCACCTAGGCCAGGAGAGTGGGAAAGAGCAGTTCATGGCTCTGCCATGTGCAGAGAATTTCATTACCTGTTGCTCAGTAGTAAACTAATTCATTTCTGAAAATCTGCTTTTGTAATTTATAACAGGATTAAGCTTACCTTATTGGCAGTGAATGAGACTGGGGAATGGCAGGAAATAAGGACTCAGCATGTTTCTTGTTGTGAGATATATATATATATATATATATATATTATATATATATATATCAATCCCTCACACTTGGAGACCTGTTTGATCTCAGGGAAGCTGTAACTAGTGTAGTCTGTGAATTTTACTAAATTTCACTGATAAATGTTTTCCCACTCAGATTCCACAGGTATGTTATTCCTTTATGAAGCTTCTGCTTTGGGGTGTTGCTGGGGCTGTGCTCATACTCACAGCAAGAAAAAGGGGGGTTCACATTATTGATCTTACCTAATCAAAACATCTATTGCAAACACTGCCTGATCTACAGCTCCTGCTTCTTCCTGTCTCCTGCATCCTGTGTGGATGGCCTCTTCTCTTCTGGAATGGAGACTGGTATGGTTTGGAGATGACTTGCGGGTTCTTCCTGAAGGCTCATTGCTAGGGATTGGGCCTCCGCTTGGTGATCTTGAGAGGTAGCAGGGCCCAATAGGAGGCAATTACATCATTTTAAGTATGATGTTAGTTCTTGTACAAAGTCTTGTTCCCTTCTGTGTGTGGCCGTCCCCTTTTCTGCTTCTGCACCTAAGGGGAACTCACCAGAGGCCACACAGATGAATCTGACTGATCTTTGACGTCTACCATTCAAAACATGTTCTTTATAAAGTGCCCAGCCTCATGAATTTTTGTTGTAGCGGCAGAAAATTAGCTGATACAGTGTTGTTGAGGGGATTTCCTCAGTTTAGCGTGGGCTATCTTGAGCTCTTGCTCAGTTTTCTCTTCTCCCTGACTTCAGAAACAAAGGCCACTCAGAAGTCTTTAGAGCTTTTCAGATATCCCCTTACTTCCTGGCCAGTAGCCCAAAAATATAAAATATAAAAAATACCAGCCTTGACTTTGGTCCCAAAAGGCTGTGTAAGACATTTGGTGCCATGAAAGCAGAAGGATTCCGTGTTCCTCCTCACTTAGCTCTGCCTCCATTCTTCCCGACAACTATTTCTCTCTTTCTCTTTCTCTTTCTCTTTCTCGTTCTCTTTCTCTTTCTCTTCTCTCTCTCTCTCTCTCTCTCTCTCTCTCTCTCTCTCTCTCTCTCTCTCTCTCTCTCACACACACACACACACACACACACACACACACATCACAGGACCCACAGTTTCAGTGACAGTGGGGCATGGGCAGGAGGCACAGGTCTCCCCTGACATGAAGCCAGGATTCTTGACTTGGTCACAAAAGAGAATTTCAAGATGATCCAATATGAAGCAGAGAGGAATGACCTTATAAAGATGATTGTTTAGCACAGATTTGAGCACAGGGTGACTAGAAAGAGAGGCACTCAGAAGTCTACCTCATGCCCAAGCCCTGGATGTGGGCTGCTCAAGGGAGATTTGCTCCAGCAGTCCTAGATGTAATTTGGATGGTTTTCACATTGCACCCCAAAGGTGGCTGAAGAGCTCCCCTGTGACCTTTTGGGTTGCCTTGGAGGTGTCTTAATGGGACTGAAATGTGAGAAGAGAAAACCAGGAGCAACAAGGGATCCTGGGGAGGTCAAGGCAACTGAAGGATAGACTGTAAGCGACGAGAGTCCTGGAAAACTGCAGGTTTATATCTGGGAAAGAAGAAAGGCTATGCACAATTAGGTCTCAAGCAAGTAATTCGCTGTTACTTTAAAATCCCCATCTGAAGGATTTTTATTTAAAAGGAATATTGCTTATGTGCACGTAGACAACCTGTAGGACAAATTATGTAAGTATATTAATCATGCTGGGATTCTTGACCCTCAGGTGATGTGGACCTTCAACCCAACTCCAGAGTAAGGGGCCATTCACTTCCCTGTCCCCTTCATTTTCCCTCTCTATTCTGCCTCATTACCAGATGGTCTCTGCAGTTCTTCTGGTATCCTCTTCCCAGATCTGAAGTCAAGTACCACATTACACACAGTATAGCAACTTTTATGCTGTCCACGTTTTTTCTTTATTTGCTTGGTTTCTTGAGACAGGGTCTCACTATGTAGCCCCAGCTAGATTGGAACTAAATCGACATGTAGATCATGGTGATTTTCCTGCCACTGTCACCCGCATCATTGTGTCTGGCACATTCTTTTATTTAAAGCAGTTTGTTGTGTGTCTGTATGTCAGACACTTCTGAGTGCCACGGGCATACTAGTAAATGACAAATATTAATCAGGAAGTATATTATGTAGTGTGTTAAGAGATAACAAATATCACAGCATGGCAACAAAGGATAAAAAGGAGAGCTACAGGTTCAACCAGAGTGGTGAGAGTAGGAGAGTAGTGGGGAAGGGGAAATGTGGGCAAAGACTTGGAGGAAGGGAAGCAGCTGGCTGCACAGGTGTCTAGAGCTCTCCAAGCAGAGGGAACAGCCATGCCAAAGTCTCCAGATAAGTCATCTAAGGAACAACAAGGAAGCCAATGAGACCTGAACTGATGAGTGGGGGAAACAAAACTTGCAGAACATATTGGGAAGACTCTGTGGGCTTCTGAGATCATTGCAAAGTCTTTGACTTCTATACTATTTTTCTCATTATTTTCATCAAAGACAATTTAAACCAAACACTAAGTCCTTGGGTGACCTGCTCTACCTAATATATTCAGATGACACAATTAGTATACAGATTATATATAAGCAGCTGTCGCGGGCTCAGAACGCGTGTTCTCCTTAGCAGTGTAAACTCCTTTGAGCAGCTTTCTTTCCATTCCATTTTTGGCAGTTTACCTTCACAGGGGATGCATGAATCCCAACCCATATCTGCACTTACAAATTCCATAGTGGATATTTTTTTCCTGTGTAAATACCGTAGATAAGAGGGAATTTTTCTTAGCTATCTTTAAAAACAAAACAACATTTAATTATCGGGTGCACTCAAGCTATATTTAAACAGCAGCAGATTGGCTCAGTGATTAAGATCATGTTCCGTTCTTCTAGAGGACCCAAGTTTGGTTCCCAGCACCCACATGGGGCAACTCACAACTGCCTGCAACTCCCGCTCCCAGGGATCTGATGTCTTTGTTCTCTATGGGCACACACAAGCACATACTCCACACAAACACAAATATACACATAATTAATTAAAAATAAATACTTTTTAAAAACTGTATAGCCCAGTCTAGTCTTGAATTCGTGATTCTCTTGCCTCTTCCTCTTCAGCATATCCTAATGACACACGCCACCCCAACTGGTGCCATTTTTAAAAAGTATGTCATTTAAATATTTATGCACTGCAAGGGGATGAAGGCATTAAACAAGGCAAACTAAAAAGTAGTTTAGAAATATGCAGCATTACTTTGTTTAAATTTTTATTATTGGTAAGAAAATCATAACAATTGGAAGAGTCCAGACATGTAATTGTGCGCACTGCAAAATACATTCAGTGCTGTATTCTGTAAGATGCTTATCATTCCGTGAAAGAGTAAGAGTCTGTGAGACAAGAGACAAGCACTGCTGTCATCATACTTCAGGGGAGCAAGACATATCCAAGGTCACACGGTAGTGAGGAGAGGTAGGGTTCAACCTAAGTCTTCCGACCTTTAAAAAGCCTTTTCTGGGTTGAGTCACTGATAACCAACTCACACAGAATGAAGGGCTGAGATTCTCAGTTATAAATTGAATCCATACCCTATGTTTATGGCACACACTGTAAATGTACTCGAGAAGGAAAGAGTAGGGGACTTTCCTAGAGTCTGGATTCATCTCTGGGTAGAATCCTGGAAGACATCGGAGGATGTCCTACCTCTGACACCAGAAAGGCCAACATGGTAAAGTAGCCTTGGCAGGATGCTAGGCCAGGAGGGCTGGCTTCATCACTGTGTTTCAGATCTTCTCTGCCAGGAGCTTATTCAAGTGTCACAGTGGCCTTGGTACCTTCAGAGCCATTCTCCTGTCTTTGCAGAGACAAAAACCGAGTCCCCAATGATAGAGGACAACCATCTCTTCTTTTCCTCCTAATTCCTACATCCCATGGGAAACTGGGAGTCCTCTTTCCTGACTCCAGATGGAAACTACTTGTTTGTGTTGATTTTCAGGAGCTGGGTTCCAGAAAAGCCAGCTTGAACAAAAGTGGACCCCTGCCTGACGTGGACAGGACAATGGCAGCATGGAGGATGGAATGAGAGAGTTGTGTTCCCTCAGAGACGTTCAAAGTCTGTGTCTTGAGATTGCAGTTTTGTTGAACAGAGTAGAGAACCTTCCGGGGCAGATTGTTTTGGACCCCCAGGGAGGGCTTAGAGTGATGTCATCACCTATCTAGCAGACTATTTGGGAGGGCAGGCCCTTCTCTGAACTCCTGGGTAGATTTGATACAGATTCAACCAGTTCTGAATCCTGGGGTAAGGAATGAAACTGTGTAACAGCCCTATGCTGAGACTGCTGTCTCTGTCACATAGAAGGTCATTCTGCTGACACAGGCAGAATTAAGATAGCTGTGCTAAGTTTACACTCCTCCGGGAAGCCACACATCTAACAGCTACCACCAATCTCTGCTCCTTCTAGCACTTCTCCTAGCTTTGTAGCCTACTTCCCAGGGCACAAAGGTTGTTAACTGGACTGGGGCCCCTACTTAACCCCTATAGCTCCCTGGGCTTGGTACCTTGAATTATAAACAACTCCCCCAACTGTGCTTGTAAATAAAGACACGTTACATTAGCGTTAAAACTTGACTAAGGAGTCCCTTACTCGACAACCTGCCTTCTTAGTGATAAAAATGAATTGTTGATTAAAGAAACAATAGACATAAACAATGATAGGGATCAACATAAAACCTATGGAATCAAAGCTGTGCGATCTACAAAGTACTCAGAGGTCATTTTAAAGCTACCAGAGACTTTGAGCTTAAGGCACCACAATACTCTTTATGTTAAAGGTTGTTATTCTAATGAATTGTTTAGGGTGGGGTGAAACAACGCTTACCTTCTGTCCTCATTGGAGAACCCTGTGTGAGCTACTCAAAAGCCAGTGTCTTGCTGTCCATTAAGGATCTAGACGTGTTTGGCTGAGGAGAGATTTGTTGAAAAGCTTCCACCTTTAAGTGCAGGGCATAATGCATGGTGACATCATTATACCTTGACAAATAGAAATTATATCAGGCTTTCCTCCTCCCTTTTCATTACAGAGGATGATTTATTTTAGTGGCTTTCAATTCATAAACCTATGGATTGTCTGTAAAGTTAAAACCCTTTTAAATTTGCAACATGCAATAGGGGTGGTTAATAGCATTCATGAGCCATGCTATATAATGTTATTGGTGCTGCTTTCTCTGTAAAGGTGCATAATAAACAGGAGCTGGAAATTTATAGCAAGCAAATTTGTGAGCCGCATATGCCTGCTCTTATTTCCCAGCCAGCCATAATGCTAAGTTATCATAAGTGATGTGACACGTGACCCTGCCCCATTTCATCTTCATCAAAAGCAGAATGATACTGGAATGAAAGCTTACAGACTCAATAGAATTGTTCGGATCATGAAAAATCAGGGCAGCCTCTCTCATCACCTTTGTTCTCCTGGCAAATCCTATGTTTGTGGCTCTAGTAGTTGATTATTTTTTGTATCTGTGCCCTGCAATGCCTGGGGATTTCCATGAAATTTTCAGTTATTACCCAAGATTCCATTTCCCTTGTCTGTCTCGTGTATTGGAGCTTATGAATTAGAATGTATGAAAAGAGGAGCCTGTGTGTGCTTGGATGACTTATTCCCTCACTTAGATTACAATTACAAAGTAAGCCCTTGGAGCTTGGGGATGAGATCTGAGTGGATGACCACTGGAAATAAAAAAAAAATGGTATATTTTGTTTATCTAGGACCCAAATTGGGAAAAAATGATTGCATGAAGAGTGTGTGTGTGTGTGTGTGTGTGTGTGTGTGTGTGTGTGTGTGTGTGTAAGAAGGCCTTCTTGGGGCTGGAGAGATGGCTCAGAGGTTAAGAGCACTGGCTGCTCTTCCAGAGATCCTGAGTTCAATTCCCAGCAACCACATGGTGGCTCACAACCGTCTGTAATGTGACCTGGTGCCCTCTTCTGACCTGGGCAGAACACTGCATACAAAATAAATAAATAAATAGTTTTTTTTTTTTTTTTTTTTTTTTTTTTTTTTTTTTTTTTTTTTTAAGAACACCTTCTTGTGAGGAGTATGAGGAGATGAGATGGGGGTAGGAGAGAAGATAAAATTTGGAGAATAGACTAGTGGAAACCTAAATACAAAAGTAGGTTGAAGAGGACATTTTTTCTCCATCAGTTCATTAATGTTGAAGACAGGAGGAAATTAGATTAAGGTATCTGAAGGGAAAAACACGCTGGGAGGTGAGTGAGGAAAGACAGAGCAGAGGACTGTGGCCAGTGACACCAAGCAGCACCTTCAGCAGGTTCCGCAGGAGGGCACACTGGCAATTGACAGCTAAGAAAGGGGGAGGCTGGAGAAAGGTTGGTGTTGCGGTGAGAAAAACCAGGTCCTTCCCAGGCATGGAGTGGACAGGCGGGGGAGCCTCCTGGCACACGCGGCATGGAAGTTGTGCAGACCTGATTTCAGATGAAGCATAAAGCTGGGACAAGCCCAGAGCAGAGGGTGTTTGTGGCAGGATAGCATCAGGGTGGCACATTCTTACCATCTCTGTTGGAGAATCCTCCAAGAAACCGGTAAGCAACCCCAACCCCTGACCCATGCACTCTGCTGTCAAATTCCTGCAATGAAGGAAAAGTGATTAATGTCACAAATACAGTCTTGTAAGCAAATATGTCGTGCCAGCACATCGTACTGGTAAGCTACTTAAATTCCTGTGGCACAAGGGTGTTCCTAAGCCAGAGAGTCGTCCCATATTCCCTGTGCCTTATCAATACACCCCGTTTCTGGGAAGACGACAGTCCGGCCAGTGCTGCCTGATACATATGAAGTGCATCTCACTTTTCAAGTACTGTATAACCACAATCCCTCCCTGTCTCCCTGCCCTTGACCCCTGTCTCTCCAAGGCTACCACAGTATTGATCTTCAGAGCATCCTACCTGTGTCTTCAACATGCACTCCACTGTAACATTACAGTTTTTGACTAAATTTTATTTTAGTTTTCTTGTCTGTTTTCTCCTTGGGTCCTGTTGTTAAATAGAACATCAAAAAGCTATATGAGAAATTCACATATTACATGATAAAAGTTATGCTCAAGATGAAATCATTAGAGCGTCACTTGACTTAAAATATAAATAATCAAGGGTCCGGGAGAGCCACACAAATATTGGGAACATATAAAATCAGACCAGGAGAAAAGGTTAAGGGGATTGAGACTGTGTGGCTTTGAAAGGGGATTAACAGCCTTCAATAACACACTAATGATATAACCACTCACAGCAGTTTCGAAGACCTGGTGACTATTATAAGAGAAAGCCCAAGCCACTAGTCCCAGCATTCATTTGACACAAACCTCATGGATTTTTTCCACAGAGAAAGATTTGGGGTGTTTTCCTCTCATTTATTTACTTCTTTTTGGGTTGGTGAAAGTGGCAGGGGGTAAGTAGTCCCAGGCAGCAGACCTCGTGCACAGACTTCGAACCACAAGACAGGAAACACGAGCTGTCAATACCCACATGGGGCTGGGGAATTTCTGGGCTTTAAAAATAAACTCACCTTTAAAAAAATCACTAAAAGTTAAGAAATTTATTTAAAAGTGGATGTTGGGGAATATTGTTTTAAGGTGTGTGACTTTGGCTTATGGGGAATTTGTTTAACTCTGTGAAGCTGTGTTACTGTGCCTGTCTAAAACACCTGGTGGTTCTAATAAAGACCTGAACGGCCAATAGAGAAGCAGGAGCAAGGATAGGTGGGCCTGGCAGGCAGAGAGTATAAATAGAAGGAGAAATGAAGACGGAGAACAGCGAGAGAACAAGGAGAGAAGGACTTCAGGGCCAGCCACCCAGCCACCCAGCCACCCAGCCACCCAGCCACCCACCACCCAGCCACCCAGCCACCCAGCCACCCAGCCACCCAGCCACCCAGCCACCCAGCCACCCATGGAGTAAGAAAGAAAGATACACAGAAGTAAGAAAGATAAAAACCCAGAGGGAAAGGGTAGATGGGTTAATAGAAGATAAGAAAAGCTGGCTAGAAACAAGCCAAGCTAAGGCTGGGCATTCATAAATTATAAGACTCTGTGTGTGATTCATTTGGGAGCTGGGTGGCAGGTCCCCCAAAAGAGAAAAAAACTTCATACAATATAATTTTAGACAGGCACAGTAACACGGCTTCACAGAGTTAAACACATTCAGCATAAACAGAAGTCACACACCTTAAAATAATATTCTCCAACAAGTAAACTTTCCATCTTGTCTTCCACTTGCCTCCTGGGCAGTTGGCTCAGGAACTTTGGGGCTTGCCTTGTGGCAGTGCACCGTTGGCCAGATCCTGAAGTTTGGCCCTGTACCCACAGCACAGCACATGGCCCAGGGAGATTTCTGGAGAAAGGCTGCTTGAGTTGGATTGAGACTCAGACTTTCCCATTTTTGAGTGAGACCACAGAAAATCTTAAAGTTTTGAATCACTACAATTTCAGGAGCAGATGCCGTGGTAAAGCTGTGGAGGGGAGGGCGGGGGAGGGGAAGGGAAGGCGAGGATGGGAAGGTGTGGGTCAGACTGGAAGAGCTTAATTCAACTTTGTGAAAAGAAAGAAGTGCAGCTTGCAAGCATCCAGCAAACGGCAGGGTTGATTTCCAAAAAACTAAAATGACTATTAGTGTATCAGTGTTATGAGTTTCCTTGCATTTCCCAAAGACCTTGAAATCCTAATCTCTAATACCTGTGAATGTGGCCCTACTTAGAAATGTAGTCTTTATAGTTGGCAAAATAAAACTGGAGTCATCAGGGTAGGTGTTAATCAAATGCTTGATGTTCTTATGAAAATGGAAATTTTGGGCACTTAGAGAAACTGAGAGAATGCCATGGGGAGATTAGAATCATGTAGTTAAAGAAATGCCAAGGATGGCCAGCCCGCAGAGCTGCCAGAATTCAGGAAAAATGATGGTCTTTCACAGCCCTCGGACTCAAGCAGCCCTCTGGTGACACCAGGCCACAACATGGACTTCCAGCCTCTGGAACTGTGGGACACTAAGTCCCATTGGCCAAAGCACCCAGTATGTGCTATTCACTACGGCGGCTCCGGTAACCAAAGACATGAAGAACGGAACCATGCTTTGTCCTCTAGCCTAGGCTGTGGGTGTAAACTTTGGAAGTGGGCACTTCTCTTCTCCAAGAGTCAGAGGTTTGCAGTGCATGCCCCATAGAAACCCTCCCCTTGCCTCTCTCCACCCTGCATCCCACACTGAGCCCTTATCTGAGCTGAGTGTCATCCAAGAAAGTGACAGATTTTATCTCCCAAATGAATTTTGATGCCTCTTTGCCATCTTCTCATTTAGAAACAGCAGCCAACATGAGCGTTGACGTGGGGTACCAGTTTGGTGTTCCATCTTCAGGCAGGTTTATGGACATGGGGTGGCATCTGTAAGTAATGAGTACCTAAGTGTCATTATTACATTTCTCATGGAAAATGACTTCAGGGTACCAAATCCTTCTCTTTATCTCCTAACGAGTAGCAAGCATAGTCATTCTTTTGTCCATTCAATAGCAAAAGCAAGCATTGTGTCAAAGCTGGAGTCAGGCAGAGAGGTAATGGCTATAAGAGAGTAACTGTAGGCTCATTGCTTTCTATCTTTTTATATTTATGTACAATTACTGTATTTACTCCTGAAGAACTTCCTGGAGACAAAGCGTCAAAACAAAGTTTATTTGCAGTTTCTCATCTATACCCCCCACCTCCTGATCCCATTCTCCTGAGACGATCCCTTTGTGCATCTTCAGGCTGCCAGATGTTTGTTAGATCCTGCTCAAACTCTAATTCATTGCTGTCAGGGTTTGGGCTTTGGCAGCTGGAGCCCGAAAGCTTTGAGAAATCTCTTTGGTTCATTAAGCAAATCTTCAAGGCCACATACAGTTCTGGCCCAGTTAAAATTTCATCCCGTTTAGAATGCCCTTCATCATGGTAACTCCAGGCCACATAGGGGGGCTTAGAGGAATTGATGGCTGCCCACTTGGCTGTTGATTGAGCTTACCACTGGCAGCACAGCACACTTGAATGGCTCAGTGGGACAGATCATGCACAGGCTGCCTTTCCACAGGGGGTGGCCCTCCCCTTTGCACACTGCAATCTATTGTCTAGGTGGTGAGGGCCCCAAGACCTCAAGAATGAGGCTCTTCATAAACAAGCCTAGATACTCACACTTTCTTTCTCTAATTATTTCCTCTGCTTTGTTGCCTGATCCTCCTGAAAAGAATGGCCAGGTGCCTACAGCCATTTGTGCTCTGCCTTGGTGTGCCCTGATCCTGCATGCATCATGACAGTCATTCACTGCCTGGCTTTTCTATTCTGTTTTGGTATATCTGACCATAAGTAAAAGCATAAGTCTTATGTAATTTTGAGCCCAGCAAAACCACTAGTTACCTAGCTGGTCAGCACACATCCTTCCCTCTTTCTTACCCACACACCCCATTTTGGTTCAGGTCAGCAACCAGCTGCCCAATTCCCTTGCTAAATTAAGAATGGTCGCATGATGAGGAGATGGAAGTAAAAGTGCCCAGGTGAGAACAGGTTTTAAAAGAAAATTGTTCAGTTGGAAACTAATTTTTTCTCATCTTCCCCATCCTTCAGGGGAGTCTGGGGTGTGACGTCACAGCAGGACTCAATTATAAAACCTGTGCTGATAGAGATGCGTCATGTTAATTTCTTTGTCAGCTTGACCCAAACTAGAAACACCTGGGAAGACAGAACGTCAATGGAGGCATTGCTTGCATCTGATTGGCCTGTACGTATGTCTGTGGAACATTTTTAAAGTTGCAATGTGATGTAGGAGGGCCCAGCCCACTGTGATCTGTATGAGTGCTAGGCAGGGCTCTACAAGTAGCTGAGCAAGCCCTGGCAAGCAAGCCTGTAAGCAGCTCTCCTCCATGGTCTCTGCTTCAGTTCCTGTCTCCAGGTTCCTGCTTTGGGTTCCTGCTCTGACTTCCCTCAGTGATGA
Source organism: Cricetulus griseus (assembly GCF_003668045.3). NCBI lineage: Eukaryota > Metazoa > Chordata > Mammalia > Rodentia > Cricetidae > Cricetulus > Cricetulus griseus. The sequence continues at coordinate 90,591,900 of NC_048601.1, read as the reverse complement.
ACTGTTACCCAGAAGTGTGATATTAATCATCTCCCCCCAAGTTGGTTTCGGTCCATATTTTATCAAAGCAGCAGAAAGCACACAAGGACATGCGTTCGGTAGATCTAGCGAGCGCTTGAAATGTGGTTCCTGGGACTCAGAAGCTGAACCATGAGTTGTGTGTGGAGGTTTCTTTTATTGCTACATTCTGCAAGTCCTGGTTCTGGAAAGAGGACAGACGCACAGACATAGGGACAGAAAGGCTGGCATCGGGTGGGCTATGCTTGTTTTGCTGTGGAGAGTGCAGGAGTGTCAGTCCACTCTCATGCAAGAGGATGACAGCAACGCTCTTCAGGAGCCACAGGGCAGGCAAGGGGAGCCCATAAACAGGCCTGAGTCAGTGCAGCCACTGGGCAGTGCCAACAGCCTGTCACTTGAGGGAATCAGGCTCAATCCAGCTATGCCTCTTGCTGAGTTTGTGCCCGAGACTTGCTCATAATCACACAGATATGCTGAACAAATGCTCAGAATCCAGGTGTGATCCCTGGCAGAGCCAGTTCTGCCAGCAAACTGAGGAAACAAGGCTTCCTCTTCATTGAGGGACTTGATGTTTCATTGGGAAGATTTTCTTCCATAAGTGTCATTTTGGACTTGTTTGCTTTTTTTATTCTAATGTTTTCATATATCCTAAATAGAAAATTTAATAGACACATAACAATTATGTGTATTTATGGGGAATGCTATCATATATTAATACAAATACAAGTGTAGGGCTGGGGACATGGTTTGGCCATTAGGGTTAAAGCTCACAACTCAAATGACAAGATAAGAAGTATGCCCATCACTTTTCACTTTCAGGTGTTTGTCCATCCACACAGAAGTGTATCTTTGAAGGTGAACAGTCTGAATCCAAGCTCTGCTGATAATCGAGCAATGTAGTTAGTTTCCGTGCACCTCTGTTTTCATTTCCCTCCTTTCTAACATAGGAATGACAGGGTGGCTCTGAGGGCTACCCTCAGCGGGAGACCATGTATAAGACCACCAGCTGGAGAGGTTGTCAGTATTTGTTAGTTTGTTTCCTGTTGCTATGGTAAGCATCATGGCCAAAAGCAACTTGTTGCATCTTCTACAGGCCATTTCCAAGGGAAGTCGAGGCAGGAACCTGGAAGCAGGAACTGAAGCAGAGGCCATGATGAGTGCTGTTTCCTGGACCACTCAGCTTGCTTTCTTATACAGTGCAGAACCATCTGCTCAAGGATGACACTGCTCATAGTGATCTGGGCCTCCCAAATCAATCATCACTCAAGAGAATGCCCCACAGGCTGCTCTCAGGTCAGCCTGATGGAGGCGCTTTCTCTAGATGAGGTTCCCTCTGGCAAGGTGTCTCTACTTCATACCAAATTGACAAAAACTAATTAGTGCACAATGCCAATTCCTTTCTATTCTCCCTCCGAGTGCTAGGGATGGAACCTGGAGTCTTGTACGTGCTGGACCAATGTTATGCCTGTAACCTGTACCTCCAGCCTCCAGATAGTCTGTCTAAAGAGAGAAACATCTTGGTAGAAGTTTTGGTTGGGATGATGATGGCCCTTTCAGTGATGATGAGAAAACCTTAATCCCAAAGCCAGATTTAAGAGGATGAGCAGTCATCCAAGGCAACACGCCCCAGTGATTCCATAGAGCACACCAGTTTACCAAATTCTCATCTTCTAAGATTCTACTTTTCCGAGGATACTCATCCATACTCTGGACAGTCAGAAGTATATGGAAGTCAAGAGCAATGGGATGATCTTTTGAGAACTCTTAAGGAGTAAAGGGAGGCAAAAGCAGTGTGTTTGAATGAGAAGTGGTCCCCATAGGTCCAGGTAACCGAACACTTGATACCCGTTTGGTGGGGTGGTGGTGTTTGGGGATGTTTCCAAGGTATGGCCTTGCATGAGGACCTATGCCACAAGGGGTTGGTTTTGTGATTTTGTAGCCGTGCTCGGCTTCCAGTTCACTTTTTCTGCTTTGTGCTTGTGTTGAAGAGGTGAACTCTTCAATTTTCTCCTGCTGCTGTGCTTGTCACATGCTTCCATGCCTCCTAGCCACGATCCACTCATCCTTTTGGAACTGTAAACCAAAATAAACTCTTCTATAGTTGCCTGAGTCACAGTGGTTTACCATATCAACAGGGAGTAACTAACAGAGGAAGGCTGGTCCTCTGGTGGGAAGGCCGCCATCTTCCAGGAAGGGCTTGGAGCAAGCTGCAGGCCCACCATTCACTATGCTCACTACAGTGTGACTTTGGGTGTCACTCAAGCCCCTTCTATCTTGTGCTCAATTCAGGATGAGGAGTTCTCATGGCTGCTTTCAAAGTTGTATTTTTAAATTTTATTTTGTGTGCATTAGTGTTTTGCCTGCATGTATATCTATGAGAGGGCTCCAGAACCCCTAGAACTGGAGTTACAGGCAGTTATGAGCTGCCATGTGGGTACTGGAACTGGAACTCAGGTCTTCTGGAAGAGCAGACAATGCTCTTAACCACTGAGCCATCTCTCCAGCCCTTCACGGCTGCTTTCAAACCTGGACCAGAGTATTAGATGAGGTCATCCACACTGAAACACCAACACACATTGTTCCAACTCAGCAAATCGTCTCATGTTTCCTAATAAACTTGAGTCTCTAGTGGATTTAGACCTGCCCAAGATGCTGTTCTTCGACATATGGAAGAATGTTAGAGTCCCCTTCTGTGTATAAGTTTGGCCCCTCCACTGTAGGGATTGTTCTTATAATCTTGGACGTGTCTTCACCTGTAGAAATGCAGCGTCCAAAGCCTTTGTACAAATTGCACATTTCTTTGTATTTTGAGAGTCTTAAGCCCAACTACTTGGTCTCTCGAGGGAACTCAGCTGGTGAGGAAAGTTCTCCTGTGACCTTGCTAATGATGGGCTCTGGCTCAAGAGTGTGAAGAACTGGTGGTTTAGAGAACACCCTGTCCTGAGAGGGGAAGCTTTCTGAGAAACACTGCCACACCAAAGCTTCAGCACCACAGTTTCTGGCTGCCACATTGGTCGGAATCCTCTCATGTGTTTAGTCACAAGTGTGGCAATGACATCACCAAGTAAACTCTTTCAAATTATCTGGCTGAGAGCAGCCATAATTGGATTCAAGTGTTCCAGACTTTGAACGGCGTGAGCTTTTGTGTCTGCACGGATGTTTTGGGAAAGTGAGTTCTGAACACAATAGATCACGTTTGTGCCTGGGTCACATCTTTGCTGCAAATCTCCTCTAATGACTTTGTTACACTTCAGAAAAGGATAAATGCAAGACTGTACTCCTAAGTGCATGATGCAGACAAATGTACACACATTACATAAGCTCAAATGATGCTTCCAGACCTAATAAAACTATACTTGTGTGTGAGAGACAAATGTACAGTTATAACTAAACTATCTGCTACCATAGGGCTTGCTTTAGTTTTAGGTGAATAATTGCCTCCAAAACTGCTTTTAGAGTGAAAACTTTTCCTCTCTGCAATCTGATTATTTTAACTGAGGGATGGAAACAGCAGAAAAAGTAATGACTCACAGGAGCTACACAAGGGTGGCAATGCCATAGTGAGCTATATTTATTTGTTTGCTTATTTTTGGCCAAGTCTCTTCTCTTTTGCAGACTATTTCCACCCAGTGACTCTTGCATAGTTTAAGGAAGGTCAACAAGAAGCCTGTGGGCCTTGTGTCTGGGTTGAAGTTACCTTGGCAAATGGGTGTGGTTGTGAATTAGCATCAGTAAAGAGTAGGTCACTGAGTCCCAGTGGACATTTGTGTCACATCTGCTAAAACGGGAGACTCGAGCTTGCTCACCTCAGCAGTTCTCTAGTGAAGTGGTGCTGTTTCAGATGGCAGGCGTGTGAGGGAGCGATGCAGAGGCAGGAGAATAGCTGTACTGTACTCCTCCACCAATGCCAAAGACTGACTAGAGTCCGTTCCAGTCTGCAGTGACATGAAGAGCTGGCCCCTCATTTCTTACTATTCATTTCCGCCCCCGTTGTCTGCAGCCCTGCTTCTGTCAGGCTGTCCCCATGTGCTCAGTGTTTGGTAAGGGAATACGTTTCCAAAATCCTGCAGAGGAAAAGGCAACTCCTTACCTCTCTCTTCACCTCCATGTGTGATGGTGACTTCCGAGAAGGAGGCAACGCTAAGATAAAGAGTAAGCAGCCCCACAGGCACTGCAGTTAGGGAGACAAGAGATGGACAGGTCTCTGATTAAGTGACTCTTACCTCTTCAGAGTGTCCTGTTCTCTCCAGGTCAAGGAAAAGTCCTTTAAATCCAGTGGCTAAGTTTGGTGAAAGCTCATTGTGAGCATTGCATAGACTGGCTTGTGTAGATTTAAAAGTCAAATCCTTTTACCTGATACAAGTCCATAGGTACCAATGTCAGCCTAACACATCCTAAAAATGAAGCATGCACTCTGCAGTTCTGGCTCTGCTGAGTAACTCATTCTCTTCATGAAGTGTCCATTTAAAGCATCATGAAACCCTTTGAACATACCCAAAGCAAGGGTTCATTGGGTTCATTCTTTCACCCATTTCCTGTCACCTCAGTAGTTTTGCAGGGTACCACTTTTAAATAGAGCAAAGTGACACCATGAACTGATATTATTTCACTGATCTGTTTCCTGTGACACCTAGTGTTTCCATGTGGAAATTCATTCCTGAGACCCTTACATATTTTCATGAGTTTCCAGATATTTCTTTGAGTATCTACTATGTGTTGATCATTTTGCCAGGCATTGGGGTCACAATTGTAAATAAGACAGTATTCTGTTCCCACAGAGTGTGTAAGAGACCTAGTTTACCTGTTACCATGGTCCTACAGGGTGGCTATTCTTGCCACTTTATAGAGAAAGAATGAATTAGCAAATAGTCCCTCAGCTAGGTGTGGTAGATCCAAGATACACATCCGTTTACCTGACTCAAAGATCCCAGTCTCTTTTTTTTAATGTAACAGATTTATTAATTCCTTGAGATATTTTGCATGCACACAATCTATTTAGATCTTATCTATCCCTCAACTCTTTCTGGATCCACTCCCTGCTTCTGCACCCCATCCAACTTTGAGTCTTCTTTTTAGAAAATAACCCAGCGAGTCCAGTGTATGCTTTTTATTCACTCATGAGTATGGGGCTCTCCAGTGGAGCATGGTTCACCTAACAGGGGTCACATTCAGGAATCAAATGGGCTGTCTTAGTTACTTTCCTATGACAACTTAAAAAACAAAGTGTTTCATTTGCCTTATGGTTTTAGAGGGGTAGAGTCCATGATGGGGGAATGAAAGAACAACCCACAGTTCACAACTTTATCTATGACAATGAGGCAGAGAGAGAGAGACTGGGAGTTGCACAAGCCTTTTGAAACCTCAAAGCTAACCCAACAGTGGCACACCTTCTTCGCCAAGGCCACACCTCCTAATCCCTCCCAAACAGTTCTACCAACTGAGGACTAAGTATTCAAACCTATGAGCCAATGGGGCCAATCTCATTCAAACCACCACATGGGCATTCTGTCTCCCAGAAATTATCAATTGTCAATAGCTCCCCAGATAGGGCGGCCCCCCGTGAACCTCCTCCCCACTCCATTCTGAAATGTTAACAGGAAAACAACTATAGATGCCGTGAGTTTGTGAATGCAGTGGTCCTGTTATATCCAGAAGACACTGTTTCATTCTGATGCTCCCTGAGCTCTGGCTTCTACAGTCTGTAGTCCCTTCCTCAATAGTCTCTTAGCATTGTGGGCACAGTAGGTATGATATAAAAGTCCCATTTGTGGCAGAATACACCACAACTTACTTTGGCCGGATGTAAGTTTCTTCATTATCCACCATCCACTGCAGAAAAAAAAAAAAAACTGAGAAAGTCTGAGGGCAGCACTCATATGGGTATTGATATGAATTAAAAGGTCATCGTGATATTAGGCCAGTGTAGAACAGTAACAGCAGTGGGTTCATCTCTTAGAAATGAGTTTAATAGCATTCCGTTCAGCATGGCAGTAGTTGTAGTTTCACATCTGGAGCCTCTGAGCTCAACCATGGGTACCTGGCCAGATTGACAGTAGGAGGCATCCACTTTCTCCTTCCCAACCAGAAAGGGTTTGATTACTTCATTCACTCCTACCTCTCACCACAGTGGACAGTTTAGTGAGACTGTTGATGACTTTGCCTCTCTGTGTGCAGCAGCCTGCATAGCACCTTCCGGTGCCATGAAAGCTAACTATTGGGAAGTTCTCTGGTTAGTACCAATTAGACTTCTCCATGTCCTGTGACCAAGTGTGTGTGTGTGTGTGTGTGTGTGTGTGTGTGTGTGTGTGTGTGTGTGTGTGTGTGTGTGTGTGTGTATTCAGCAATAGGTTCTTACCATCAAAATTTGGTGGGCAACCAAAAGCAATGGCAATGACCTGGCACTGGACTTTTTATATGAAAGCCCTTGGTTGTGCATTGGTCCATCTTCTCCCTCTGTGATTGCTACTCATTTTCAACCATGGATCACCACGAGAACACACTGCCAGGGTGTCTATGAGGTTTAACTGAAGAGAGACAATCCTGAGTGTGGGAAGTGCCGCTGACGGCTGGAATATTAATCAGGATAATGAGGTGGACGAGAGCTGAATACTAACTAGCCTTCATCATTCTCTGCTTCCTGACTGTGGGTGCGATTGGTGAACTGCCTCGCCCTCCTGGACCATGCTTTCTCTGCTGAGATAGGCTGTCTCTTCTCAACCGTAAACTGAAAGATGCCAACCCTTCCTTATGTGGCTTCTCAGAGATTTAGTCACAGTGATGAGGAAAGTGATGGGTATATTTTCTGTATGACCTAAATGGCTATTTTATAGGAAAGCTTTTGTTTTGAGGTTTTTTTTTTTTGGGGGGGGTGCATGTGGTTCTGAAGTCTGGTGTATGTGAAAGGAATGCTTTCCATGTCACTTGCCACCCTGGAGATAATATTCCCAGTTACCAAGGCAGTACAGTAAGAGTAGGACAAGGGGATCCAGGGCTGATAACATGTGACTATTAGCTACTTTGTCTTTTATTGCTAATGTCCTCTATGAATGTTCTATACTATGGGAAAGAGGGTCTTTAATGAGATTTGTTCTGACAGTGCTGAGCATGCAATTTGAAAAATGTATAAAATAAACAGATATGAAATTATTTTTAAAACCTGAAAGCATTTTTTTCCACTTGAATAAGACACAAGATCCTTTAAAAGATATATCCTGTATGAGACCAAACATGCTTTGTATTTAAGACCAGAGGCAACATAAACATTCTAGGATATACTTCGTTTGTCTTCTGTCTGGTTAGCTAGACAATACTTATTTTCTAAGCTTTCATGTAAGAATATCATTAATGTATCGGTAGTGAAGAATTCAGTTGAATTCCTTTCTTATAATTATTAGGAATAATTTACATATAAAGCAGAATGTTGTATATTGGAACAAATCAGTCTACATTCAAAGAAATGGACAGTGACTCTGGGGAACATGGGTAGCTCATGTGTTAAGAGGACCTTGATCCCAGCAAGCAAAGATGTGTAGCTAGATGTCCTTTTGAGGGCCTTTTTAGAAGTACCTCGGCAATGAATAGGGCAAGCCCGGAGCTTTGTGGGCATGCAGGGTAAGAAGGGAGGGAGAGGACACGGGCTGGTGAGCTGGCAAAGTGCCCTGTACACTCTGTGAAGACTTAAGCTATCTGTTTCAGAAGAAAATGGGGGAGAAGTCAAAGGCTGTGAACAGACGGTGAAACAGCTCTGTTCTTTATGCAAAGAAACCCTAGTGGAGGGAAGAAAGGAAGACGGTGAGGTGAGGGTAGAGGGAAGGAAGCAAAAAGGGGGAAAGGAGGAAGAAAAGGAGGAAACAGAAAATCCAGGCCCAGTTTTCATTTCCTATGGAAATGTTTCCAGCGGCACAGGAACCCATTCTGGGGGAAGATATTAACAAATACTGACAAACAGTGGGGAGTTTGCTCCTCTGTAGTTCTGGCTGTTCACAGCTCCTGCAGGGCTTCCTGTGAATTTTATATGATCAGAGAGAACAGGTGGCACTGTCTGTGGTTGGGTTTCTGAAGGCGGAATTGTGTGTTGAGCAGAGCTGAGGCCATCCTGGCCAGCCTCCAGGGTCTCGAGTACCACTTTCCCATGATCACATAAGAACTGGATTCTAGGCCCGAGTAGATTAGCCCCACTGGAGCTCACCAAAGCTGGCAGAGTTACCAAGGCAGAAAGTCTTAAGCCTTTCTGTTTCCTGGTTAGCAGTGAAATTGATCCCTTTTAAACAAACAACATTACTTTGGAAAAAGCCAGGTAAGTTAAACTATTATATGTGGTGCTGCAGTGTTTGAAAGTAGGGATGGAGCCAGGCATCTGAGAGGCAGAGGCAGGCGGATCTCTGTAAGTTCAAAGCCAGCCTGGCCTACAAGAGCGAGTGCCAGGACAGGCTCCAACAATACACAGAGAAACCCTGTCTTGAAAAACCAAAAAAATAAAAAACAAAAATAAAGAAAGTAGGGATGGGTTTTGTTAATCTGAGAAGCACCCCAAGAGTGCTCAGACCCTGATGAGCTGTCCTAAGAGTGGTTTGAGCACCCTGCTCTAGTTCTAGCCTTCTTTGGGTTATATGACCTAGAGTGAGCTAGATGTGAGCTGGGTGGGCTGAGCAGCCAGGGGATTTGGAATGAGAGAAGGAATATGACACCCATATGGGGTGGGGCAGAGAGCTGAGTGAGGGTGGTGAGTCAAGAGTCGCTTTGCTGGGTATTGTTGGAAAACAGAGCAAAATGCTTCACAACACTGTTGCTTTCCCAAAATCTTCCTCCTGTCAAACCTAATGTTTACAAGTGGGGAGATTTCCCAACATTTCTCAGAAAAAAATTTTTTTTTCTGAAATAGGAACGAGGAAGAAAGATGTATAATTCTCCATTGAGAATCAGAGCTCAAAGATCAACACAGTCACATGAGCGATTAAAGGGAGCCAGGGAATCACATAGTGTGAAGGAGTGGGAAGCGTTAACACCTGGATTCTGGGACATCACTGCAGCTCTAGGAATGTGCTTAGGAACACACACAGAGAGAGATGCCCTAACCTAATCAGCCAACTTAGCATGTGGCTGAGGTCATTGTGAACATTTGCTCCTAGCCCTGTCTACTGCTAGTAGTGATTCATTCTTGCAAACAAAACAAATGTTACCAGCTTTGTGTGTATTGTATCCTTCCTACAGGTCCCGTGAGTGGCATTTCAGGAAATAATGACTTTGCTGGGCAGTCTGACTGCTGCTGGTTTGCTCCGTAGCATATGCAGGTGTTTGTCAGTCCTCATGCATTTCCTACAGGCTACAGCTCTATGTAAGTCCTGCTAACACTCAATTTCTTATTCCTAAGACTGCCCTTTAGATATCTCAGATGAGTGAGTATGCAGAGAACACTAAAAGGGTTTTAAGAGTAGCTTGTGGTTTGGAGAATTGCAGGGAGTGTCCACAATTCCCATTTCACAGTTGGAATTCTCACTAGCATCTTCTAGAAAATTGAAAACTCCATCAGGTCCAGTTTCTGATTCCATGAACCATCTGCAGTCCTCAGGTTGGAGACCAACTCGGTTCATACTGTGGTCCTGACTCAGCAAACATTTTTCTTTTAGATGAATCTGAAACCTGTATGAACAGCCACATACTTAGCTCAGTATGACTGTGTGCTCATGGACACCCATGCCCTGTGTGAGCAGTCAGCCAGCATTCTCGAGTGTGAAGTAAGGAAATCAGTGTTGCTCCCTTTGTGTCTATGTACTGACTTCCCCATGGCTCTGAGTCACAACATGGAGTTCCATCATGGAAATTTTAAACATTAAAACACTGGGGGACAGTGTTGGCTTATCCCTACAATGTGATTATAGTGCTCCCACGAGACGCAGAACATTTATCAAATGTCATTGCTTTGGACTGGGTTTAGACCACAGCTTTATTAAAAGATTTTCATTAAATAGACTTTAGTTTGGTCTTAAAACAATTTTGTTCACTCAAATTTCAGTGTCCAGAAGGAGGATCACATATTTATCCTTAACATTTTGGGGTCAAACCATGCAGGAAAGTGAGTGCCTGAATCACCACATATTTGTAATCAATGGTTGACTTTCCCCAAAGATGGTCTCCAAAAGTGTATATTGGTTTCTTTGTGTATTTTAGAGCCAGGAGAAAATCAGTGCTAACTTTTGCCTCCTATAGAAAAGGAAGACATTCCCATGTTTAAGTTGGTATTCTGCTCAGGAGCTGTGTTAGTTGGCTTTCAATTATTGTAACCATCACAGAGCTAACAGCTTATCAACTGAAAAGGCGTTGACTCACGGTTTTAGAAGTTTCAGCCGTTGGTTGGCTGCTGCCCGGGTTTGGAGCCTGTCTTAAAGTACTTACTGTGTTATAGTAGGGTACAGTGGAGTGTACAGTGGAGAGAGCCATTTGTTCATGACCAAGAGCTGAAAAAGAGCAAATTATTTGGGGCTGGAGAGATGGCACAGTCAGCAAAGTGCTTCACTGTACCCTGAGAAACTGGGTGTGGCAGTGAGTGCCTGTAGTCCTAACCCTGGGGAAGCAGAGACAGGAGAATCCTGGGGGCTTATGGTCCAGCCTATTTAATTGAATCTATGAGCTCCATGTTCAGAGAGAGAACCCTGTCTCAAAAAAAAAATATACAGAGAGATGGAGAAAGACATCCAGGGTCACCCTCTGGCCTTCACATGCATGTATACAATGCCATGCATATGTACCCTTTGATTTTCACACACACATGAACGCATACAACAAATAAATACATTTTAAGTCTGTATCTACATGTCTTTTGATATCACCAAGGCAATGCACCATAAAAACTTATAACTTGCTTGCTTACTCGGGATTTACAATAATATAATGTGATGTGAGCGTTCAGTTTTATTTGGTCTGTATATTATATAAGAGCCACTAATTAAATTTTAGAGGAGAATCATCATGATTAAAGCTAGTCAAAGTTGTTATCTCTAAGTAAGGAAGGATTTTAGGACAGACGTGACAGTGGAAAACTTTTTTCACGACTCTTTACAGCCTCAATTAATGTTCTCCTTTTGAGTGTGTGTGTGTGTGTGTGTGTGTGTGTGTGTGTGTGTGTGTGTGTGTGTGTGTCTGTGTGTGTCTGTGTGTGTCTGTGTGTGCACATCTATGTGTTCAGGCCCTTGCACTGCCATAGCCAGATTTTCATGTGGAGAAGCATGCTCTTGGTTCATCTGAATTCTCTTAAACACTGGGATTATAATAGGCTATCACACTCACCTGGTATTTAGGATCTGAACCGCTAAAGATTTGAACTCCAGTCCTCATGCTTACACAGTAAACACTTTGCCCTCTGAATCATCTCTCTAGCCCCAGATACTGTTCTTTTGAAGGTACAAATTGGGCCAGGCCAAGCTTTAAGCTAATGTGAATAAATTTTGAGTAAGCAATGTATTTCAAATTATTAAATATTTATTGCTTTTATAATACGTATAATAATACTTTTTATAACACAGCTTTAAAAATTTAGTTAATATTGCATCAGGTCCACAAAACTGAAATGGTGATTATTTGCAGATGCCAAGACAAGAACAGTAATTGATGAAGGTTACTTTTGGTGAAAGACTTTAAATTCCTTAGGCGGTAGTTGAAAAAGCTCAGACCATCTTTGGCCCAAAGTGAAGAGAGGCTGAGCAAGCAGGAAATCCTCTCTAGTTTCATATTTTAGGTGGAACTTCTGGACTGTATTTGCTTGGGCTCTCCACATATTGAAGTCAATGAAGTTACATTTTTTAAGGAAGATATTTGTTGTGCTTCATATCATTTGTTTAGAAATGCTAATACACATTCTCTAAGGCAACTTCACCTTTTGGATTTTTTCGCACAATGCAAAAAAGTACTATAAACAAACATTTTAATGGAAAGAACGGTAGGTTTGGAAATACATGTAGTAAGATGCAATTAAAAATATTACTGACATATGAAAACAAAATTGCATTGCATATCTATGCACATAAATCACTCATTCCAATGGTGAAAGAATCCAGAGATCAATTATTAGAGTTGTATCTGTTGTAACATAATTTTGAAGACAGAAAATGATATAGGTTTAAATTGACTGGCTACTAATTTGAAAGGGACCGTCTCTGTTCTATAGGGGTAGATATGAACAAACAACGCTCTCTGCATTGAGGAGGACACTTGGCCTTCTTGAATTCTTTTGAGAACCATGAGAGTTGTAAATCAACAAAGAACGGCACAAACATTCAGCAGACAGAATAGACAGGGAAGGAGAGCTCCAGCAGGCATAAGAGACGGGGAGGCACTCCATTTTCCCATTGCAGGGAAGAAATAATCCAATTATACTTAATGGAGTTTGTTAAACCAGGAAGGAATGGGAGGCCTCATTTAATCCTTGATTCTGTGGAGATGCCCTGGGAGACTCAGGGAGAGGACATGGTGCCTTCCAAGATGGGTAGCTGTGTGTGGGCAAAGATGAAGAAGGGGGTGACTGTTCCTTCTCTGTCTTTTTGAGATCCCCAAGTCCCCATCAGCTATATGGGAAGTCCGTCATTTGGGAGGCCAGTAGGAGCACTGATGGCTGCCTACAGAGGAGTTTCCAAGACAATTGCTATTTCACCCAGGCTCCCAATCCACTGCTGCTGGCTGTAAGTCCAAGCGTAACTCTGAGTTGAGAGCTCAAGAAAAAACTAGTAAAATGGGGAAAGGATTTTGAGTTCTGTTTTTTCTTTTGTATGTCAGAGAATCCATTACAAACCTTATTATAGGAGATGCAGGAAGCATTTAAAGATCAAAATGAAAATATTTTAATATTTGTAAGTGGATATTAGACATAGAGCAAAGGATAACCAGTCCACAATTCACAATCCCAGAGAAGCTAAGAAGCAAGGATGACCACAAGAGAGACATACATCACACTCAGAGAAGGGGAAAGAGACAAGATTCCCTGAGCAATTGGGGTGGGTGGGAGGAAAGGAAGAAGTGAAGAGAACATGAGGGATCAGGAAGATTGAGGTGAAGAATAGAAAAGGAGAGCAAGAAAAGAGACACCTCAATAGAGGGAGCCATTGCAGGGTTAAAGAGAAATCTGGTACTAGGTAAATGTCCAGGGGATCTACAAGGTTGACCCTAACTAAGAATCTAAGAATCTAATAGTGGGGAGGCTACCTTAAATGCCCTTCCTCCATAATGAGATTGATGACTACCTTATATGCCATCCTAGAGCCTTCATCCAGTAGCTGATGGAAACAGAAGCAGAGATTCACAGCCAAGCGCTGAGCCAAATTCCTGGAATTCATTTACAGAGAGGGAGGAGTGATGAGCAAAGAGGTCAAGACCATGCCGGGGAAACCCACAGAAACAGCTGACCTGAGCAAGTGGGAGCTCATGAACCGCAGACTGATAGCTGGGGAACCAGCATAGGACAGAATCAGGCCCCCTGAATGTGGGTGCCAGTTGGAGACCAGGGCAGTCTAAGCTACCTCTGGCAGTGGATCCAGTATTTATCCCTAGTGCATGAATGGACTTTGGGAGCCCATTCCCAATGGAGGGATACTCTCTCAGCCTAGACACACAGGGGAGGGCCTATGTCCTGCCCCAAATGATGTGACAAACTTTGATGACCCACCATGGGAGGCCTCACCCTCCCTGGGGAGGGGATGGGTGTGGGGCAGGGGAAGATAGGAGAGAGGGAACTGGGATTGGCATGTAAATAAGACTGTTTTTAATTTAAATAAAAAAACAGAGGAAAAAAAGAAACAACTAAAGTGCAAAAAATTCAGGTGGGCAGTGGTGGCACACACCTTAATCCATCCCAGCAGTCAGGAGGCAGAGGCAGGCGGATCTCTGTGAGTTCAAGGCCAGCCTGGTCTACAGAGCAAGTTCCAGGACAGCCAGGGCTACACAGAGAAACCCTTCTCAAAAAGCCCAAATAATAATAATAATAATAATAATAATAATAATAATAATAATAATAATAATAATAAAAGAGAAATAAAAATGGAGAAAATGTAATTATTTTAACTATCTCTTAAAAACCTATCAAGGAAATAGGGCTTCTCATTAGATTCTTCAGCAGAGCATAAATGATTTACTGGTGCTTCTTCTCTTCCTACCCACATGATACAGAGAGAGAGAAAAACCAAGACATACCAAGCATCCATCCACAGGCTCCCAGTAAGGCTGGGTAGCAAGGATGTCCCCTAAGTAGGAGACTCCCAGAGGCAGGACAACCAGAGCATTCTCCATGCAGTTTGCATAGTACTCCAGCACTTTCCTTAGTACCACACCTAAGCCTTCTATGAAGACGATATCAAAACTAGACCCTGAAAGCAATAAAGCTTCTTGGAAAACATTTGTTGCAGTTGTTCTCAAAGAAGAGCCACAAAACTGTGAAGTCAAACGCCCACCTAATGCTGTCTGCAGAATAAATAAGTAATAGATACCTTACTCTTGTTGGTGCTACAAAATGAAAGGTAGTACCATCTTATTCTGGGGCCTTTAAATCAATAGATTAAAAAATCCCAATTATTTCCATGGGGAGGCATTGTTTTAGGATCAAATGAAGTCTTCCAAGCCAAGTGGATGAAACCAACGTGTTCACTTCACACCTGGTGAATAGGAAGGTGACGCCACTCCCAGGCTCACTTACTGACCGAACCACAATGCAGGCCAGAATGTTTTTATTCCTGCTTACAGGTCAAGAGGTCTTATGAGAGTCATATCTAAGGGGAGGCAAATTTGAGCATGGCCTCCCGGCTTCCGGCGAGTCTTGGTAGCATCTGTATTTCCAACCTTTTTTGAAGCAGGAGAGACATCTTCTGTGAGGCAACAGAATGAATGGAAGCAAACCACACAAGAGATGTCTCTTCTGCTAAGAGGAAACTCGCTGCTTTGGAGTTTTATTCTCTCTGCCTTCCATGAGCTGCAATAGTAAAGAAGTTAGCCACTACCCACAAGGGAGCCTCCGAGTGTCATGCATCAGCCTGAAATACATCATGGAAGCTCTGTGCACGCCATTTACTCTCTTTCAAGACACTGTCCTGCAGGAATTGTCATGGTCACTCTGTCTTCGCCTTAATCTATGAAGTGAACCAATTACATCATCAGCCAAGATGTACTTAATTTGAGATTATTCTGTACAGTGTCTGGTGGGAGTGACTACCCTAGGGATCAAAAAGGTGAATCTGGGTCACATGATAAACCTAAGCTATAGATGGCAGCTGCATATTATAGGGATCTCTACTACATAAAAATACATTTTGGTAAGGGACCGGAGAGATGGTTTAGAAGTCAAGAGTATTCACTGCTCAAAAGAGGACCTCAATTTGTTTCCCAGCACCCTCGTAAGGCAGCTCACAACCACCTGTAACTCCAGCTCCAGAGCTTCTGGCCTCTGCAGGTGTCAGCACTCATGCACATAATTACACACACACACACACACACACACACACACACACACACACACACACACACGCACACACACGTATGCATAGTTCTGAGAATAAATCTTTTAAAATATTTTTATATCTCCTGTTCTCAGAACCTAGCGAAAGAATTATGTGAGGTGACAGAGAAAGCATATGAGAACTATGCCATGCATTCACTGAAAAATATTCATAATTCAAAACCTTGATAATATTTATCCAAATCATACCTGACAGTATTAAAATATTTTCATTTTGATCTTTAAATGCTTCCTGCATTCTCTCTTCTATAATAAGGTTTATAATGGATTCTCTGACATACAAAAGAAGAAAGAGAACTCAAAATCCTCTCCCCATTTTACTAGTTTTTTCTTGAGCTCTCAACTCAGAGTTACACTTGAACTTACAGCCAGCTGCAGTGGATTGGGAGAAAAGAGACTGTGAGCCTGGGTGAAATAGCGATTGCCTTGGAAACTCCTCTGTAAGCAGCCATCATTGCTCCTACTGGCCTCCCAAATGAAGGACTTCCCATATAGCTGATGGGGACTTGGGGATCTCAAAAAGACAGAGAAGGGGCAGTCACCTCCTTCTTCATCTTTGCATGTTTGCATGTTTTTCTTTTTGGGTCTGGGTTACCTCACTCAGTATGGTTTCTTCTAGTTCCATTTGCCTTAGAATTTCAAGGTTTCATTTTTTTCCCCCTTGAGTAGGGTAAATGTACCACATTTTCTTTATCTATTATTCAGTTGAGGGGCATCTAGGTTGCTTCCAGGTTCTGGCTATTACAAACAATGCTGCTGTGAACATGGTTGAAATTATTTTTAAATGAAGATTTAATGCACTTTGAGCCTTTTAAAATCACCTGCCTCTCATTTTGACCCATATCAAGTCTTACAAATTACTTTCTCTATCTTTGTTTTTTCCAAGTCTAATTTATGACTAAAAATTTGCAGATCCTAATTCTTGGAAGAAATTTAGCTTGATTATAAACCTGATTTTCCTTAATTTACCATTTTTAGCATGTCTCATAAGCCACTGCCCTGTGTTATTTTGTCTGTTTCACTATTTAGCTTTGATATTATTGCCTTTACAGTATTCATTACGAGCTGGTATTCATTTAGCACCCAAAGCAGAGACCTTTGGTAGAACAGAGACATTGGTTCCAGCCACATGGTAGGATTAATACCCAGATGACAGACAGATGGTGTGGTCTAGATATCAGCAGGGAGACCTCCATTTGTATAGTATGTCTTGGACAATACATCAGCTCCTACTAAATGCATTACTAGGATACAGTCCGTGTAAATCAGGAGCCTGGACACGATACACACAATCAGCAGCAACAGTCATTCTTCTTCTGAAATAAGGCATACGGAGCACAGAATTGGTGTGGCGGGCAGTGATTTCAGCTGTCCGTGAGACACTGGCATGGACGGGTCCAGAAGTCTGGGACACACAACTTCCATATTGAAAAGGAAGCCCAAGACAGACCTAACAGTGGAAACTCTGTTTTGTTTGGTTCTATTTTTTTCTTCTCTTTTGGCTTCTTTTTTAAATTTGAATTACAAACAAGATTGAATTGCATGACAATCCAGTTTGGTTCTACTTTTTTGTTTGTTTTTGAGCATAGTCACTGTCATTTAGCATGAATTAGAATCAAACTCACTCCGCAGTCCATGTTAGATTTCCTTCCTGATCTTCCTGCCTCAGTGTTCTAAGTATTGGCACTGCAGATGAGCGCTGCCACACAGGTTTGACATGGCAAGCTGAGTCCTGGGTCTACCTAGATGAGCCCACTGAGAGTGAAGAGGTGAGGAGAAGTCCAAGGAGCTTCAGCATCAGTGATCACACAGAGGAGGGGTCCCAGAGAGGGCTGGAGCACAGGAAATAAGGGTCAGGAAGGTGTAGAGGCTGGCAGCATCAGAACTGTGGAGACATTCAGAAGAAGGGGTTGAACAGTAGCCAGTGGATTTGACGGAAGAATGTCATAATTGGTCATGCCTCTTGGCCCAGAAATTCTGATTTCACAAATCTGTCCTGAAAGAGACCAATATGGTATAATGTTTATGTCAAAGTGCTTTCCTTCCTTCTATCCTTCCTTCCTTCCTTCCTTCCTTCCTTCCTTCCTTCCTTCCTTCCTTCCTTCCTTTCTTTCTTTCTTTCTTTTTTCAAGACAGGGTTTCTCTGTGTAGCTTTGGAGCCTATCCTGGCACTCGCTCTGTAGACCAGGCTGGCCTCGAACTCACAGAGATCCTCCTGCCTCTGTCTCCCAAGTGCTGGGATTAAAGGCGTGTACCACCAACATCTGGCTTAAAGTGCTTTTCTTTACTTTCTCATTGCATAATGTATAATAATAATAATAATAATAATAATAATAATAATAATAATAATCAGAAACCCAAGTGTTCAAACTTCCAGGGTATTTTAAAAGCATTTTATCACAGCAACTTAAATTATATTTTTGAGAACTATTTAATGGCACATGAAATAGAGATAAATACATTAAAACAGTAATGGCACTCTGCGAGTTGGGATTATGAATGATTTTGTACTTTCTCCCTTATACTTGTCTGTGTCTTCTAAATTTTTCCAATGAGCATATTTAATTTTATAGTCCAGAGAAAGAAGTATTTAGGTAGCATTTGCCCCTGAAGTGGTTAAAGGGTACACCCTTGCTAACCAGGCACAGTTGGCATTCATTAGGGTCTTTCTGACTGGATAAAAATAGAATCCAAGCCACCAAGCGAAGGATGGGTTCCAAGAAATGAGTGACAGTTTACACAGTCTGTGATTTCTAAGGTTTGCTGGAAGAGAATGGCAGCTGGGATCCTTTGTGTCATTTGTGTTCCTGTATGTCCTCTGCTGTCTGACTATGTGAGGAGTGTTTTGCTAACTGTTCTGAAGGCTGAGGGGCAGTTCCCCCACCCCCTTCTGCTCTCACTTATGCCTGAAATCTTCCTTGTTTGCTTTGCTTCAAAACACAAACAAGAGAGCTCCTGGGCACTAGAAACACAGCAGTGTGAGGAAGCCAAGCCTTATCGGTGAAAATTGGTCTTCAGGACGTACAACCCAGGCATTCAGAACTGGGGGAGGTGTGCTGGAGATGAGAAATGGTCCCTTGTATTGTTACAGCATAATGATGAATTGGCTTTGCTTTTCCAAAACCAGCTCAAGCTCCTCTGTTCACCCCTATTATCTACTGTGGTCTCCGAAGGCGCATTACCATATTAATTCATTGTGTTGCACAATTTGGTCAACTAAATGAGCTTACCTTTTGCCCTCTTAATGGCATTGCTTTTAATGTTGGCTTCATGGGATACATTTAACAAAACAGATGTGTCAAGGAAATGTATTTAAACTCAATTTGGTTTTAAAATGTCTAGTGGTCTCTCTAATGATCCAGGTACAAAAAAAAAAGTGTTACAGGCAAAAAGCACACCATGATAAATGCAGATCGTAAATGATGGAATATCCCCAGTGCCCGGGGTTATCGGACACATTCTGCAGGGAAAGTCAACACTACAAATGCCCGCCGGTCCCAGAGCTGAAGTCTAAGCCATTCTTTGTACAAAAGGTATCATGGGTTGTTTAGAAGAGACAGCTTGAATGTGAGACCAAGATTTAATTGCATGTCATAAACACTGCCATCCACTGACTTAGTGAGACAGCTCGAGGAAAGAAATATGCCATAATGGTGTGAGTGCTGAGTGAACCATGGCATTCCCTCCCCTGTGTGATTGGAGCCTCTCGGAACATGAAAAAGCTGGGCTGAGAGTCTCATGGGCTTGGGTCACGATTTTTGTTTCGTCAGTTTATTAGCTAACGGATCATGGCAGATTCATGTATGTAGGCTTCAATTTCCTTGTTTGTAAAGTGGAGACAATAGTACACACCTAGTGTGAAGTCTTGCAATCAATTGGAGACAGTGACTTGCAAGTAGTGGCATTTCATGAAGTACATTTACACATAGACTCGTTACATTATTTAGTGGTATATACTATAACAACATATACAATAGTTTATATAAATATATGCTCTATCAAAAATTTACTACCTTTTGATAATTACTTGATTTCCTTGAACTAAATGCAAATATTCTGTGCCTTGTGTGGCTTTGGGTTAGCCTTTGACATTTGAAATAGACCAGTCACTGAAATGCCCATTTGATCATTTCTCCCAGTGTGATGGTCAGATGGACTGCTGGCCAGTGAGGCAGTTCTAGCAACTAGCCTGTTCTCAAGCACAGCCAAGAGCATTGGTCTGGGCTTGACATTTGATCCAGTGGCTGCATACTCACAGCTAACTGCCCCTTCTCTACAAAACTGCTGAAGTCAATGCCGGTAGTTTTAGGTGACATAATCGACATTTTCTCACAGAAGACTATATATTCTGCCTAAGAGACATGGCTCCAGTTTCTGTAATAATAACAGTGGATAGGCCAATGGCAAAAGACAGACAATTCACGTTCTTAATAGTAGGCTACATCTCCCTTCATGCCTACTACTCCAGTTCCTGGTTCTATGCTTTGCCATTTAGCCAAGGTTTATTTCCTAACTCTGCACTGAAACTATACCATTTGCCCGTTCATTCATGTCAACATAGTTGCACTTACCAGACCTTCTTCCATGGGCTCCTCATGCCAGGAGCAAGTGCTTTCTCATCACAGGAATTCCAATAGCTTCTTTATGTGCTATTCACGCCTTTCTAGTCCTCAAATAATAGATAAATTCTTACATTTTCATCATATGTTTGGGAGGCTAAGTGTGGAAGGTAATTGAACAGTATCTAATCAAATTAAATGTATAGGACATTTAGTACAAGAGTTTCTACTTAAAAGTATTTGTCTTAGATGTATATTGCACATGTAGGAAATACCTCATTCACAAGCATACTCATTAAAATATTGTTTATAGCAAGAAGATATTAAAATGTAAATGTCTATCAGTGATTGAGTCCATTCTGATCTATATATGTGTGCAAAATGAGAGTCAGTATAAGCAGGTGCTTGTATTCACTGATGAAGGATGATCTCAAAATATATTGTTACATGTTTAAAAATTAGAATTAGAGTAGAATCTATAGAATGGACATACCTCTCTAAGGGAAGCAATATATCACATCTGCAAACCACAGACAATGTCTGAGATGACCAACGAGAACTTGCTAACTCTAGTCAGCTGTGGGGAGGGGTCTGGGTAATCATAGGACAAACAAACGCCTTGCAAATAGTAGCACTGAACCAATTACATCTATATATTTTTATAACAGTATTTAACACTGTATGTGATAATAATATATGCAATAAGTTATGTAAATATACAACCTTTACATCATTACCTAGTTATCAGTAGCAATACATTTAAATGAACTCTAAAATGTTGTGAGTTGAAAGAATAATTTCAATCAAAAAGACATGTAACCATTTCGGTGTCTTTACTATGAATCTCTTCCTTGTTTTCCCAACAGTGTGGTTGCCCTGGCTGGAAGCAATACCTCATTCTTTGGTTTGTGGGAAAGGTTGAACAATGAATCCATGAAAATGGATTTCTTCAGTAGTCCCATGATGGGAGAAGGAAAGAGACTGGACCCTGGCGTCAGCCAGAAGGGGGCACTTGACTCATGGGAAAGAGAATACACACAGTTGTGACAACTTGTAGACCACAGTGCCAGAACGACTGGAGCTGAGACTATGACGGGCCAGTGAGGGGTGGGGCCACACCCTGACCAGCGCTGCTTAACTGTGCATCCCTTTTGCCTTCTACTTAAAACTAAACCTCCTTTCAACACTTAAGGAGTCACTGGACCTCTTTATTTTTCCTCTTTTCAATAGGATACCATTGAATAATTCTCCCTTTTCTGCTTTCTGAGTATTAATTGTCTCTTTAATTGGCTTATTGAAGATGGGTGGCAGAGCAAACTTGCTAGGACTCCAATAGTAGGCAGCATAGAAATTTATCTTGGGATTTCTTGTGTCCTGAAGTGAAATAACTCTTGTGCTGTTGAAATGCTTAAAAATCTCCAGTGTGTGCATGCTAAGGAGGGGACCATACAGTATAATTTGGATGGAACCATTTCTCTGGACCATTCCATAGATGACATGGTGTGGAGTCCTCACTATTTCGAATAAAATGCATGGGAAGCCATTGATTTAGGTGGAACTTCTACACTAGGCTGATGGGGAATGTACTGTGTATGTTTATCTTATTGATTGTTAAATAAAATACTGTTTGGCCAATGAGACAGCAAGTTAGATGGGACTAGGAGTCAAAGAGGATTCTGGGAAATGTAGTAGAGAAGTGCTGATCCAGGCAGGAAGTGACATAGCAAGGAGACTCATATTTAAAGAAGGAGAAACAGGAAGCGTCCCTCTTTTCCCCTTGCTCCTCAAGCAGCACAATGTGATCCACCAGCCAGGAGGGACGCCAATAAGGCGTCCGATAAGATAAGTCTTATAAAATATATAGATTTATGATAATTAAGACTGAGCTAACAGATGAGGAATCCTAGTCATTGGTCAAGCAGCTTTGAACCTAATACAAGTTTCTGTATATTCATTTGGGCCTAACTTGGGCGGGCGGCGGGCGTAAAGTGCACACGTGGCGGTGGGGCTCAGCGGCTTTTGGCTGAAAGATTTATCGTAATACTAGGCCCCAACAGACCAAAAGGAATTAGTCAAAGTAAGATTCTATGTCAACAAACTGTTTACTAAGCCTTCAGAGAGCTGGGAAGGGTATTTGAAACTGCAAAAACAGCACTGGGAATCTCACCACAGTTTTGTGCAACTTTCCAAGGAGAGGGAGTTCTTCAATGTGCAAACTGCCAGGTGGGAAGGAAGGTCCCCCTGATGCTCACTGAGACCTCTGAGTACTTAGAGTCAGCAATGGTGACAATTCAACCCAGGAAAGAACAGCCTGGGGCTGTGCCACTGCCTCTGGCTAGATTTGTACTTCATCTGAGAGAGAACTTTTTGACATTCTCCATTTGATACCAGGTTGTTATATAACTTCAGTGGAGAATAAGACTACATTCATTCTGAATTGGTTGGGTATTTCTCTCATAGACTGCAACAGTATATAGTAGATTATGTTACATTTTGTAGAACTTTGTGTCTGCCTACATACATGGTTTGCTGAATTAAGTGTTTGGATTGCTGAATATAGTTTTTTTCTTTTTTTTTAAACCCACAGTCAATAAAGAAGACATGTTTTAGGTTCTTCCACTTTGCTTTATCTATATTTCCCCAGAGTTAGTTATAAGTCCTTGATACAGCTGCAATCTGTAAATGCCAGCCCTGCCCCCACTTTCAACAATGCCATTCATCCAAGAATCCCAAAGCGTTTTTTAATAACGGACTCATTAATCCTCATAACACTCCTTCATTTGACACATGTAACTCTCACTACATGATATGTTGCTACTTACTCTGGATTTAATTTAACAGATTTCCCCCCGTCGTGGCTAGTCATTTACATTGACCTCATTTTGGCTGAGTTATCACTCAGCTTTGAGCCAGTTTGAATGGCCTTATTCCAAAATGACATCTTCTGGCAGGTAGAAGGAAACTATCTGAAGAAGCAATTATAGTTTTTTTTTTTTTAAAGAAGAGGTTTCAGCAATAAATGGCCCTATAAATAAACAACTGGATTTTAATCATGGGTAAAGAGAGTGACACTATTAGCTATTTTACAAAAATGTGAAATTGAGTGAATTTCACAATTCATGGGCAGAAGGAAGCGGAGACTTTAGCTGAGACTAAGAGAGACCAAGAATAACAAGAACTTAACCTCAGGTTCCCACCCCACACCTCTCTTTCTCTTTCATCCTTTTGACATCTGTCTTTTCTGAGTTGGGATGTCAAGAACATTTCCTGGAGTCTCAGGCAGAAGTAGTAGAACTTAAGCTGGAAGTCACTGAGATCTGGTGTTCAAGAAAGCCTGGCTGGTACATTGCATTTTGAAGATGGGCTGAAGCCGCTTTTGATTCAAGAAAGCAGAGAGGGAAGGATTCAAGCTGGAGCTGGTGAGCAAGCAGGAATGCAGGGCCTAAGGAAGCATCAGTGTGTGGCTGAAGAAGAAGCAGTGGGAATGTGTTCACCTTGCGACTTGCCTCTACCCCAGGGAGCGTATTCATTCTTCCATCACTTGTAAGCATATGCCACTGCAAACCAAACATCTCACAAGGGACTCTTCCCTGTGGCTTCAGCTATCAGCTCTCTATGAATAAACCTCAGAGCTCTTCTAACGACCTCAACTTCTTGCTAAAACAATGCGTCTCAGACCTAATGACCCTTTCGTAAGGTTCATGAGGTTTCTGATATAAATTATTTAGATGCATAATTAAAAATCATGATGGCTTAATTATAAAAAGTGAAATAATACAGCATGTATTTCAGTCTGCACATCCTTTCATGCAACCACAATAGAAGGCCAAGTGAATTGTGGGAGGATTCCACTGCATCCACTAAACCACAGTAGAGGACCAAGTGAAGTGTGGGATGCTTACGCTGTGTCCACTAAGCCACAGGGCTGAGACAAGTACAGGAAGAATGTGTCAGCATGGCCATCATGACTAGTACTGCTACTGCTGGTGTAAGTTCCTGGAGTGATCAATGACACTTGCTCATGTTTTAAACCGAGTAACACAGAATCTATCATTACTTCACCATTCATTGTATTTCTCTAAGTTCATGTACAGTACAACACTCTAACGTTCTTTGTATTTTCCTGTAGAATAGAGTTAGGCCCTACACTTAGAAAATTAGATTTTTTTCTTATACCAGAAAAAAAATTCTCATGCCTTTTGGTCTCAGAACGTCTTTACGGACTTAAAAAATATTCTGGGTCTCTAATAGCATTTACATATACAATTTTTATGTATTGGTATGCTTATAGTATGTTAAAATTAAAACTAAAGATGCTAATGTTTGTTACTTAAAAATAATTTCATTAAGTTACCATGAAATCTGTATTAAAAATGGACTATCTTATATAAAGTGGTGCTTTGATGAAGAGAGTAGTACTTTCCCCCAGTTTTGCAAATCTCTATGATTATCTGGCATAATTGAAGACAACTGGATTCTCATACCTTAGGTATTTATATTATATTGTTATGTGATTTTTCTTTTGCCAGAAGTGTTCGAAGAAAATCAAGCTACATACAGAACAGTAGTTGGAACAGGCCAGAGTGTGTGATTACCTGGTTTTTAGATAATTGCAGATATTTTTCTTTGACAAGACATAAACTCAACAATCCATGGTGCTTTATTAGCAGTGTTAATTAGAAACATACCATTGAACACTGCTGTTACATGGACGTCTGTTGTTTTATCTTGCATATAGAGTATTTCTTTCACCATGCGGGAGTTTGTAATGTGCATTGCTTATTTATAAACGGGCTCACTAAGGGACACAGGCTTCTCAATGTTGACACATTGTACTCTATATCAATATTGCTACTGATTTCATCAGAAAGGGCTTTTAATGATGAAGATGCTGCCAAGCTCATGGTGGCAGCTAGTTTTTTCTCTAGTTCTTTCTTTCTTTCTTTCTTTCTTTTTTTCTTTCTTTCTTTCTTTCTTTCTTTCTTTCTTTCTTTCTTTCTTTCTTCCTTCTCTTTCTTTCTTTCTTTCTTTCTTTCTTTCTTTCTTTCTTTCTTTCTTTCTTTCTTTCTTTCTCATTCATTCTGTCAGGATGTTTGAGTTTTTAATTGACAGCCAGTACAATTAGTTTTTTCCTTTAAATAATTTCTTGGAAATGAAAAAAAATGCTTTTGAAGAAATGATCTTTGAGATGTTCATCTGAAGAGTAATTGTAGCCTATCTGCCATTTATCTGAGTAAAAATGGTATTCCAAGAAAAGAGGCCTGCTGAACTTGAAAGCCAAAGTACTATTTTTAGATACAATTCAGCACTTTAAAAGGTGTGTTTCCAAGAGCTAGGAACTAATGCAGTCAGTATTTTAATGCTTTGTGGAGGATGTTTTTAAGGGAAGCTGGAATTTACCGTGTGTGTTTGTTCAGCTGAGATGAACAGCAGTAAAACTGCACTGTCATGCAGTGGCTGCCACAACTGGCCACAGCAGCAGCTTTTCACCTGATGGTTTCAATGGAAAAGGAAAGTAACATCAAGGTGCTTCCGTGAAAGCGCTTTTGGCCTTGAGTCACCCCTGAAAGGGCCTCAGGGACCTCTGGTGGCCTGTAGTCCCTCCTTAAGAAAGAGAGCTCTACTTGAATGTGGTGGGACATACAGGTCCTTGTAGCATTTGCCCTTTACTGACTGCACACACACACACACACACACACACACACACACACACACACACACACACACACACACACACACACACAGGCACACACACAGGCACACAACCCTCTGGCTCCCATCCTCTAGTGTCAATACTACTCTCCAGCCATTTTCCGTGTTTTCTAATCAGTGATGATTGTTTATCCGTATAGCTATAGTGTAACTTTTGTTATGATTTTACACTGTGTAATAATCAATTTAGGATATTTAGGTTTCCATCATCTTATCATTTGCCATGTCTTTCTCATGAGAACATTCCAATCCTCTTCTAACGATTTTTAATTATATAGTGGAGCAGTGTTGACAGTAATCATCCCTCTGTGTAATAATAGGTCATCTTGACTCATTTTGACAACAGAAATGTCCTTTAATCCTTTCTGTGCCTGTGGGAACTGGTGTGTCCCTTTGAGATCTACTACTCTAAAGGTTCTCACCATGCTACCAACTTGAGTAGGAAGCCTTCCCCAGGTGGGACAGCCTGCCCCTGACCTGTGTGAACCTGTTTGTTCTCTATCCCCTGAGAGATGTAGCGTTTGGGTGTATGAATAGTCTGTGGCTCACCTTGGCTCATTATATATAAAAATTTTTTAAAAAAAGAAAAAATCCAAGGCACAAAAAGGTTAAGTGTCTTCATGGTCATAGAAGTGATTTTAAAGTTATTGAACAATGGTCCATACTATTACTGCTTAGATTTTTTTATATTTTTCCCCATTTAATTAGAAGGTGTTTCCAAACACATTTAAAAGGCTCCCTCTGTCTGTCTGTCTGTCTGTCTGTCTGTCTGTCTGTCTGTCTGTCTCTGTCTCTCTGTCTCTGTCTCTGTGTCTGTCTCTCTCTCTCTCTCTCACACACACACACACACAGAGAGACAGAGAGAGAGAGAGAGAGAGAGACAGACAGACAGACAGACAGACAGAGACAGAGAGAGACAGAGAGAGAGAGAGACTGAGTTATGGGCAAAATGGCTTCCCACTCTTTGTAAAACCACGACATGGCAAGGTGAGTGTCCAGGTCTCTCGGATGCAAACACTCTTGTCCTTCGTTTCTTCTCATGATTGGGCTCCATTCTCCACTTCTCCCCTACATCAAATTCTCCACATTTACACTGTGGCTTTGTTTTGTTTCTTTCCAACCTCTAGTTTGAGTCACTTCAGTTTGATTTACTGCCCTTTAACCCCAGGAATCCTAACTACTGGATTTTCTTCCATTCATTCCCAACACTTTCTGTATCCTAAAGTCATGGACTGGGGCAGGCCACCCCAGGAAGTGGGAATCAGAACACAGACAGGTGCTGGGTGGGCACAGAAGGATGGCTGCCTGGGGTGGGGTGGGGGAAGGCAGAGAGACTTTTGCCATGTGACTTGGGGAAGAGGCTGTCTCAGGTGTTTCCTTCCTTTTTGTCTTGTCTCAGTTCATGAAGTCAGCACAGTCATCTCCTTTTAGCAGGAAGACATGGAGACTAGTTTAGCAGGGGACTACTGGTAACTAGTTTGTGCAAGGTCACATGGTCTGACAGTGACAACTGAAAAATTAACTCTGGTTGCCTGTTTCCAAAGTCCCTTTACATCCTCATCTCTCTCCAGGAAGGCAAGGATGTTTGGGAAAGCTGAGATTCCAGCCAGGCCTGGAAATGGGGTGAATTCAACTTGACTCTGGCTAAAAGATGGAACGTGTGTTAGACAACCGATCCAGATGGGAGCATAAGAGGTTCTAGCTTGGTTCCAGGACCAGTGCCAAGTAAGCTACATTCAGAAGTGAGGCAAAGTTAGCTGAGTGTGGGCAGAAGTTTTTGTTCCTACTGGTGCCTTACCCGTTTAGCCCCAAATAAACATACAGAGGCTTATATTAATTATAAACTGTTTGACCGATGGCTCAAGCTTCTTATTGGCTAGCTCTCTCAATTATTAACCCATTTCTATTAATCTGAGTATTTCCACTTGGCCTTGGCTCACCGAAGAATGCCTGGATCTGTTACTCCTTCAGTGGCTACATGGCATCTTCCTCTCAACCTCTTTCTGGGTCCCCTCCCCAGAATTCTCCTCATCTGGTAGCCCTGCCTATATTTTCTGCCTGCCTACTGGTGGATCAGGTTTTATTCATCAACCAGTGAGAAAAACATATATACAGAAAGACATCCCCCATCAACTGAGGATATCTGGACTTTAGGGTCTCCTATGCTTCCATGTTTTTATAGAAACTGGCTCTGTTTTCCTTAATTTGCTAAGGAAACTCTTGGAGAAATGACACTGGGTCCTTGCACTGAGGGGCAATGGGACTATTTCCACTCCTTGCTGGCCCCAGAGAAGTCTTAGCAAATCCTTGGAGGCCTGTGTGATAAAGGCACCGGCAGTGGCTTCAGTGCTGGATCCCAAGGCAGGCCCACACAGAAGGCTAGTCTGGAGGATGGTTAGTCCACACCATCTGATTGGTCCCACTGTGATGTCCCTCATACCCCAACACCCCAGCCTACTTCTCCTACTGCTTCTATTCCATATGAAATGTATGAGGATGGGGTATACAGAATAAAATGCAACCTTAAGCCATTTGAATGTCTTTTTTCCTATGGTGTCTGAAAAAAACAAAAAGGCATGGACACACAATGTATTTGGGCTACATCCAGGAGGGAAAATGTACAGACATGTCAGTGCCCTAACAGTCTGATTAGTCTTTCCCTCCCCCTTTTTAAAAAAACATGTCTTACCCTGAGGTTTCTTCTGGAACCAGACTGCCCACACCGTGCAACATAAAGGGGTGTGGAGGGAAACTTGAAGGCATTTGTGGTCAAGGCTCTGCCATATTTTATTTAATTGATTTTTACACTAATATACAAAATAGTGATTTTGTTTTTATATTTTCATACATATATAACGTAGTTTATTCATACTTAGTCTCATCCTCCCAATAATATTTTAAAATTCTATTTATTATGATGTCACACGTGAGTGTGGACGAATGCATGTCCACACTTGTGGAGGTTGGAGAACAATTATCAGGGGTTGGTTCTCTTCTGCTGCTGTGGGTTCTAAGGAGTGAACTCAGGTCATGAGGCTTCACTCGACAGCAAACACTTTTACCTGCTGAGCCATCTTACCAGCCCTGCCAGGCATGTTTTAAAATACAGGAAACTTTGTTAAGTTACGGGGAAAATGCAACATAAAACAAAATATACTGGAATTACAACACCTTGAGTTTTCCATTCTTGCATACTGTAAAGGCTTAATAACCAGTCAAGCCTGTGTGCCAATCTTTCCCTTCCTCACTCCACGACTAGCCCTAATTAAAGAATCCAGGAGGTTGTCTGTATGTGACATATGATCTGTGTCAAAAATTACAACTCTGAAGATGACAGAGCTCAGAGGTGTAGTCAAGGCCACGGAGATTCTGAATCCCAACCCTGAGCTCCTGTTGTGACCCTGTGACATCATGACACCAGACATCCCTAGGAGAAGGTGAGTGACAGGCTCCTTAGAGCTGTCAAGAGACAAGGAAAACTGCCTCTTCAAGCCATTTCCCTGGAAGGGAGTACTCTGAAAATAAGGAACAAATCTGACTGAGAAGTAATTTTTAAGAAATTGGAAATAAGAATGTGAATGTGTCTGTACTTTCTCTTTTGTGACTGCCAGCTCACAAATAACAACACAAAGACTTATTAATTATGAATGTTCGGCCTTAGCTTAGGCTTGTTCCTAACTAATTCTTAAAGTAATCCATATTTTTAAGTCTACATTCTGGCACATGGCTCATCACCTCCTCTCCGTACTGTCCCTCCTGCTTCCTCTGAGTCTGCCTTCTGACTCTGCCTTTCTTTGTCCCAAAGTTCTCTCTCTGCCCACAAGTTCCATCTATACTCTCCTGCCTATTCATTGACCGTTCAGCCTTTTATTACACCAATCACAGCAATACATCTTCACGAAGTATACAAATATCCCACGACATGAGCTATTATTTTTCTCTGGAGGAACACATACAACAAAGGGCACATTCAAGTCAGCACAGCAAATGTTAACTGGTCTCTCTCTACATGTTCCTAGTCCTGTGGCTGCACAGTGCAGGTTCCGGGGCTCTGCTTTCAGACACTAAGGGTGGTTTCCCCAGCTTCCCTGTCTGCATTTACCAAATTGATGAAGCATCTCCCCAGAGATTTCTGGTTCAGGATGGCCCATTCAGATCGAAGTCCCCAACAGGTCACGTGACTGGCTTTCTGATGCAAGTCGCATCTGAGCTCATTTTAAGAAGCTGGGACCAACCTCCTCATTCAGAAGCTGTTTGGTTTTGCCTCTTCAGTTACTTCCTTACCACAGGCTAATGAAACCATTGTGGGCATCTAGAGATGGATTAATAAGGTCTGGAAAAATCCAGAGATATTTACATGCAAAGATGAAAAAGGCCTATTCGAATATTGGGATAAATAAAAATCTTCCCTGGGCCTCATTTCAGGAGACTAATGGAATATCTTAAAGGGTTCGGACAGAATTATTCTGAGCCCTGGAGGGATGCAGAAACTGCTTTTCCTGTGTGACACTTGGGGTTGCAGCTGCTGGGATCCACCCTGGCCCTCAGCTCTGACAGGGGGACAATGTGACAATGTTAGGGATGTGTGGGGGTTATCACTGGAAAGATGCCAGGAAATCAGGAGTTTAAATCACTCTGATTTATGCCCAGCTTGTCAAGTCTCGAGGGCTTTAGAAATGCTGAATATCTGAGCGCCGCTTTCAGATGTGAGCCAGGGCTAGTGTTTCAGCTGATTACTAACAATGGCGTCCCTGATGCTTCAGGGGTGTTTGGTTGGAAACTTTAAACTCATCCATTCCTGCTTTGTGAGGTGCTAGAAAGTCCATGATTTAAGAAAAAAAATTGTATAGAAACATTGGCTTTTACGACCAACATTTCTGAGACCCATTACCTGGGGCGTGGAAGCTTAAGCACCCTTTAACTATGCTCACACAGCTAAGCTGCCTTCTTACTGAATGTTGAAAATGCACACCAAGCCTGTACTAATGACAAAGTCTTCACTGAAGAAGAGACAATGCCAGCATGCTCATCCACCGCCCTCGTCGTGGCTGCTTATTATGTATTTAAGAACATTCCGTGCTGAGCAGAAAGCCTGGTCCCTCCTGCCCACCCGGTTACTGTAAATGCTTCAATCAATCCCCTTTTATGCAGCACGGAGCACAGGAAGCACGATGTGTAGTGACTAAATGGGCCATTTAAATTCTTCTCAGGCAGAGAGGTTAAGACAGAGGTGGGGGGAGTGGCAAGAGCAGAGATGGCCAAGGTACTGCATTCAAGTGTTTTTGATGGGTTTCTAAGATACATGTCTTTCTCTGAAACCAATGCATTCATGTCCCAGGAAGGAAGCCGACAGGAAAAATGCTAGCTGGTGAGCTCATGAGAAATGCCAAAGGAGCTGTTTGTGCCGAGCTTCAAATATCAGGGTTTCTTTATCATTGAGCGGTGAGGCTCAGAACCAGACAGAGCGTTTCCATGACAACTAATAGATGTTATGTTTATTTACTGAGTGGTGGGCCAATGACAGTGTCAGCAACTGACATTTTAGGTTCTTTCTCCTCTTTTTCTCCTCAGTAAAGATTTGTTTTAGTGGATGAAAATGGCACCATCTTCCGTTGTATTCACCAGAGCTTCTGTGGTGAAAGTAAATAGTAATTTAAGTCGATTCAGTTATTCCATGAAACACACTTAATGTCCCATCCCTTTATGGGCCTCAGAGAGCCTTTACACCAGGCAGTCGCTGGCGAGAAGATGATTCACAAAGCAAAAGCAAATTTGGGGTTTTATTCACTTGAAAATGATCTAACAACTGCATTCTGGATGATCTAAATTTACACAAGTCTCATTAATGTCCTCTAAATTCCACATGACCTTGTTTATACTTCTACTGATACATTCACAAAAGGGGTCAATTAAGACTCATAATGGGACCCTGGCCTCAGCCAGGATGGGAGATAGGCTGCAGGATAGGCTAGGAAAAGTGGCCCCGGTTATAAATAAGGCTGCATTCTACCATGTTGTCTATCTGTGACTTACTCTGCCCTCTAAATTTTTGCAGTCAATTTTTAATGCTGAACTGGCTTCCTCCTACTATCCAGCTGCTGTGTGCTCAGGGGATCAAACCAATGTTAGCACTGGCTTTGAGAAAACACAATCAGGAAGGCAAGCTGCTGTTTGGAGTGGGATATGGATGTTCACATGGCATGCGCTAAAGCACAGAACTGGCTTTTTGTCCTTAGCCCCCTTCTATAATATCTGTGTTGTGGCTCTGAGTAATGTGAACAATTGAAACTTGAGATATTCCTGGCGTTTGAGAAAAAGGAACAATGTTATCTGGAGGCTATTTGGGGGCACTCACATTGCCATTGCCTGAAAATATGCTTCTCCATCTCTTATGGTCTCAGGTAGACATTTGTTTCTCTTAAAACCCTCCTATCACACCCCAGAGCACCTCCACTGCAAATCTGTTTCTCACTATTACCAAGCAGCTTGAAGGCCAGGCTGCATCTGGTTCATCTTTTTGTCTGCAACACGAAATGTGTTTCTATGGGGAAGGGGGTAGTGCAGGGGTGAGTTGTCGCAACCCAGCTGCCTCCTGAATATCACTCTTGATGGGGAACAAGGTCTAGCTCTGTGAGTAGAACGTTTAAATGGAAGACAACATTCCTCAATGAGCTGTTCTTCTGCTTTGTAGGGTACACACACTGGGGTCAGGGAGACAGATAGACAGACACTAGCAACATCAGTTCTGGGGATGTCTGTACCTGCTCACATGTGGGCTGTGGGAGAGAGGACACTGGCCACCTAGAAACTTGGGTTTTTGTTTCTAGTCACATTTTGTAGTTTCAGATCAAATGAAGACTTTGGACCGAATCAGTTTTTCCCACCTTGTATCCTAATGGACAACAGTGTATAGAGGATGTTAATAGCTTGTCCGGATCAGTCAAACAAAACAAAGAACACTGTGAGATTGAGCTAAGTTTAAACAGGAACACATAGAGGGCAGGAGTAAGCAAGGTCTTAGGGAACAGGCTCTGCTCTCTGAAGTCTCATGGGAGTACTGTATCAGGCTTCTGAACAGATGCAGGCTGGCATAAGTTTGTGTGTACTGCTACAGCAAAAGACCTGAGTCTGAACAATATATCAGGAACAGAAGCTTATTTTTCACAGTTCTGGAGCCTGGAAATCCAAGATGAAAGTCTGGTGAGGGCCTTTGTTCTATGCTTTCACATGGCAGAAGGCAGAAAGACAAGTTAGGACAAACTGAGGGCTCTTACCCCTTCAACTTCAGAGGTGACTTCATGGCTAATCAGCTCTTACAGGGTTCACCTCTCAGTGTCACATCTGGCAACTCCAGATGTAGGAAGGGACACATTCAAACCACAGCAAAGTACTACTTTTCTAGCTCCTTTAATATTGGAAATCTTGCTGAAGGAAATCTCTGTACTCCTTGGATCTGAACTGGTGGTTCTTTCCCTAGAGGACCTCCTGAAAGACCCCCGGAGGCTCAGGCTCCCAGGATTCTGGCCCAGGACCTCGACGACCCCAATCACCAGATGGAGTCGAAAGCTTGATGCAAACAGCACAAAGCTTTATTGTAGTTGTTTAATGAGCTAACCCCATGTTAGCTTGGGCCTTTCACCCACCCGCCATGGTGGATAGCTGGGAAAAGACCCCCGAGAAGTCACGGCATAGAGATCTTATAGGGCAGTGTAAGGGGAGTGTCTAGGGATACGCACAGGCTCAGGATTGGTGTGCCTCCAGGCTTGCCCTGTGTTGATTGGTCAACTGGTTGTTATGGCCCATAGGCCCTCCCAGGGTGGTTGCTATGCTCTGTGCGTCATTGCTGTGCACTTGTCCATAAAGCACACCCAGAGCCATAAAGCATAGCACTACCAGCTAACTTCTGATTGGTTCCTTGCCACGAGGCAGGCACCTGACCTCCTAGTTACCAAGGCAAGGTCAGACAAGCATGTGTTAGGCTGCCATAGCTGCCAAAATGGGGAGCTGGTCCCTTCACTCTCCCGCCCCCAGCTGAGATTATGGAGACTGAAGTTGGGGTTTTATTTCATCAAATGTTGCTCAGTGGGATTTTGTTTAAAAACCTTGTGTTTTACCAACACAGTATTCCACCAGAAAAGGAGAGAATTTGACAAGTTTGTATCCCTTCCTTCTGGTTAGTCTTCACTCACTGTGATCACTAGGAATATTCTGATTACCAGTCCTCCATAAATACAGTGTCTGGCCCAGAAGACTTGTCCAGTCTGTGCTTGAAAGGAGGAATAAGGATTGAGGAGAGAAAAGGTGTTAGACCCCCCGGAAAACTCAGGCCCCAGGGTCTCAGCCCAGGACTGCAGTCACCCTAATCACCAGGCGGATTCGAAAGCTTGCTGCAAACTGCATGAGGCTTTATTGTTGTTTAACGAGCTAATCCCACATTAGCTTGGATCTTTCACCTACCTGCCAGGGCTGATGGCTAGCAAAGACCACTTGAAGGGGCTGCATAGAGATCTTGTAGGGCAGCGTAAGGGGCGTGTCTAGGGGTACGCACAGGCTCAGGATTGGTGTGCCTCTAGGCTTGGAGGGCTTGCCCTGTGTTGATTGGCCAACTGGTTGTTATGGCCCATAGGCCCTCCCAGGGTGGTTGCTATGCTCTGTGTGTCATTGCTGTGCACTTGTCCGTAAAGCATACCCAGAGTCATAAAGCATACCACTACCAGCTAACTTCTGATTGGTTCCTTGCCACGAGGCAGGCACTTAACCTCTAGTGACCAAGGCAAGATCAGAAAAGCACGTGTTACTGTCATGGCTGCCAAAATGGGGAGCTGGTCCCTTCAAAGGAAAAGAAATAGAAGAGTTGGGAGGGCATCCAGCCTCAAAGTTCTTACATACCTCAATCAAAAAGAGGCAAGGCAAAAGACTTCTTTACCATGATACAAGGAACAAACAAATGTAATTTCCTCCTTAATACCCAAAACATCAAACCACACCCAAACCAGACATCCACTAGCCACACCTTAGGCCAAACATCTGGTGGTTTAACCTTGGAGGAGCAATAATAGGCCCCAACTCTTTGACCTTAAGTCAGGATGGAACAGAGTCTCTTCTGTGGGCCCCCACAACAAAGGCCCACTTAGGTTTGGAAACTAAAAGGCCTCAGCAGCATTTTCAGTGTTCAGCTGGAAATCTTTCAAGCATAAGCTCTGGGGCCATGCAGAGTGCAGATCTTAGAGCAGGAGGAGAGGGATAAGAATGTACTTATCTTCAGATGCAGTAAGTTTTCTTGTCTCTACTTCAGGTACTGTTATTAAATTTGTGATCAACAGCAAAGAACTTATGAGTGTCTCTGAGATCCTCAAACACATGGGCCAGGGAAAGGAAAGGAAGAGAGCAGCTGATTGGTTGCCTACTATAGGCCACATTTTATGCAAAAGGGTTTGTGTCTGCACAAGGACATTACAGGACAAGGAATGTCCTTACACAAGGTCCTAAAGTTGGTAGTAGCACAGGGCCAATGTTGGCAAGAAGCAGAGCCCAAACTCTGAAGCTTAGAATATCCAAGTATATGAATATATATGTCCAAGTGTATGAATATATACATCCATGTGTGTGAGTATTTAGGTCTACGTGTATGATATATATCAGAATGTTCTACTGAGCAGACAGAATGCACTCCTCAAGGGAATTAATGCCGGCAAGAATTAATCAGTTCAGAGAAGCAATGAGACAAAAGGGGAGAGCACCGTTGGCTTGGATAGTCAGGCAGAGTCACAGGATTCTGGCTTCAATATTACCTAAAGAGCTGGCGGGATCTAGAGGCACAGTGGCAATCATGGCTAAATAAAACTTCTCCATGACCTCAGATCTTTTGCAGATCTGTGGCCACAGGGTGATCTGAGAAAACAGTCAGAGGGATTGTGAGCCAAGTGTATTGTTACCTAATGTCAGCTATTTTTATGAAAACTTGACACAAGCTAGAGTCATCTGAGAGGAGGGAACCTCACCTGAGGAAATGCCTCCATAAGATCTGACTGGAAGAGAGCATGTAGAGCATTTTCTTAATTAGAGATTGGTCTGAGAGGACCCAGTCCATTTCGGGTGGGTCCTTGCTGGACTGGAGGTCCTGGGTTCCGTAAGAAAGAAGGCTGAGCAAGGCGTGAGGAACAAGCCAGCAAGCAGCACTCTCCATGGCCTCTGATTCAGGTCCTGCCTCCAAGTTCCTAATCAGCTCAATGGCCGGTGACTGGGGATATGCAAGGCAAATAAACCCTTTCCTTCCCATGTTCCCTTTGATCATCACAGCAATAGAGAGATGCCTCCTCAGGTTCAAACGCTTCTGGCGGGGCATGTCAAAACTGTAGACATTCCTGACCCAGGGCCATCTTCTCATCTCAATGGACTGTTTCATTCAGATTTCATGGTCTGGCCTTTACAGTATCCCAAATAATAAAGTCACTATATTGTGAAAAGAAAAACATGAGAGCTCAATTGGAAAATAGGCAACAAGACGGTTGTAAAGAAAGCTGTAGCAATAATGCATTTTCTTTCTGCTTTTCTTACACTCACATTATGTCAAATGGTCCCTTACCATGGCTGGCCTTCCACTTAACATAGCCAAGTCTGGTAAATGCTATGATGTTCCCTCCCTCTTTGGAAATAATGTTGGTTTTATGTCCCTCCATGACAACGTCAACAGGTTCTGGTTAAGTCTAATTGGTGTCCCCGTGGAAGCACCTGTTCATTTTACTTTTATTGTGCTTGTGGGCATTCTTCTATGGCATTATTCCAGCCAGAAGAGTACCATCTGAGCACAGACATATCGGAGCATTAAGTCATTTGGACCCGAAGGTTTAGGTCAAAGAATAGAGTGCTTTCAAAACATTGAAGCTGTCTCACTTTTAACAGACCCCATCACTTTTTCATTAGGTGTGTCTGCAAACATTAATTGGCCTTAGAGCACTGCTTTTTCTTTTTTAAAGATGACCATTTGACATTCCCTCAAGCAGAGTTAAAGCTTGGAAAATGATTAGAGGCATGTGACTTTAGAAGTGGAAGGAACATTTTACAGACAGTTTCATGCAATTTTGAACTGTGCCGCATAGACCCAGATGAGTCATAGACCCAAGAGCTGCTATGGGGCATGCTGGGATCCAGTCTCCTGGATACTGCAGGAAGTGGCTCCCTCTAGTATTTCATTTGAGAAAAGGCTGCATAGTGATGAATATGTTTCAAAGCTACATATCTCATGAGTATGTTTCAAAGCCACATTTCCCCCTCCATTCCAGATGATGGGGAAATGAGGTCTAGAGATCTATAATCCTTGAGGGTAGATCTATTAGTAAACTTGGGAGAAGACCCTGTGCTGCCTACCATGCACAGACGTCACATAGTGAGACACAGGGAGTGCTGCAAGAGAGTATCATATTCATTTGATTTTGAATTAAGTCTTGGTTTTTGAGGATTTTTTTTCTGTTGCTGTTTTTTTTTTCCCACCCCTCACCCCCTTCAGTTACAAATTCTCCACCCTGGTGGATACCCACAGTTTGAGAAGCCATGGCTTACCGATTCTTCCACTTTCAAGCTGGAGATAGCCAAGAGTTAAGGGACAAATTCCAAGTGTGACAGACATCTCAACTGCAGCACAGGTCTCCTGAGGACAACATGTCCATGCTGTAGAAGCTGAGACCCTGGCCTCGGATTTCCAGGTCTGGGTGCTCTTGACTTCTGGCTCCTCTATTAAATACCCTGCTACTGAAAATATCAAAGTAGAATTGGATTCCGGCCTTGTAGTTCCATAAATTGGTTCCTCTGAGAGGATTGATATAAAGGGGGGGGGCAAGCAGGCAGTGAAGAAGTTGCCATGTGGAGCCAGGAGAAAATGAATGCTAAGTAGTCACCTACACGTGGAAGGTAGATTGAATATCTGGATGCTTAGACCGCCACATAGGGAAGATGGTGTAAGTTAATTCTCGTGGGCTCCACATAATAGTATTACAAAGGGAGAGCTCAGTAAACCACTGTCCGGATGCCAAACAAACCTGAAAAAAATGAAAAAGCAGACATCCAGTGAACTACTGTCATCATTCTAAGGACTCTGGAAGTCTCTGTTGGGCGTGGTCTCTTGTCAGAAAGAAGAAAGCATAGCAAGTGGCACACTAGCGACACTGCTTCTGTCTGGAAGTGGGACACACGGCATACCATTTCTGTGTGCAGTCTATAGCCAAGCCTAATGTCAAGGGGCAAGATGACCCAGTCCTTTGAGGGAAGGGCAACAGACATCACTGACGGATAATACTTAAATGGCTTAACTCGTCCAATGTTTTATACCCTTTTGTAAAGTGCTAAAACTGTTATAAATTTAGTTTCGTGGTAGGCAGGTGCAGTAGAGTATGCCTATAATCCTAGGTACTCAGAAGGCTGAGGCAGGAGGATTGCAAATTTGAGGCAACCCTGTCTCAAAGTAATATAATAGAATCAATTAAAACAAGTGGTCAAGGATATAGCTTGGTGGTCCTAGGTTCTATCTCTAGTACCAGAAAGAAATTAGTGTGATGTCACTTTTTGGTGTGAGCATTTTTGTACAATGTCTACCTTCAGTTCTTGTATTCTTACTGCCATAGGGAGCAGATGGTAGGGGTGGCTCTGAGACCCTATTACCAGTAGAAATGAATAGAGACAATAGTCTCTAAGGAAGGTTCTAGAAGGTAATTAAAGTAAGTCCAAAACAGATGGCTTGGCAGCACATATTTTAGGTTACATTATAATTTAAGAATTAACTTGTTCAACAGAAACCCTTCACAAATGGTGGCTCTTCCTTGGCTTTCCATGTTGAGAGAGCGACTGCATGCTGGCACTGCAGGAGCCCTTCCCAGCAGCTAGTTCAAGGGTCCATATGCTCTCAGAGCTAGTGTTGGGTTCAGATGCTCACATCTACCTGTCTCTGTCAGCCACCTACCTTCTGTACAGACTCTGCCCAGGGGCCAGGGATGCAGCCTTCCAAATCTGAAATCATCTCATTTTCCCAGGACACAGCTGTTCATTAAAAGGTATGAGAGCAGAAGCAAAATGTCCATTCTCCAATCCAATCCCCATTGTGCTTCTGGCTCTTGGCTTCGTGGGCATCACCTACTGAGCCAAGAGAAAATGAGGCTCAGAGGCATCCATTCTGTCCTCACAGGCCCTTTAGTGGAGGGGACAAGCACATTCATAGAGAGCCCTGGCAACTCCTTGTGTTACCTCTGTGCTTGGTTTTCTGAGTGGCATGCTGAACACACGGATCCCTATTTACATTCATTTCTGGGATAGGAAAGAGCAAATTGTTCTCAGATGATAAGAAATCATGCTCTCTGACATCTTGGAAGTGTGCTTTCCTGTCCCCTGGCTTGGGAGCCAGCTGTCACTGCTGGCTCTGCAATGTTTTGTCTTCAGAGAGTATCTCACACTCCCTGTCCTTACCACCTCCATTCCTAGTCTGTTAGGTGACTTGTTTGCTTCTATGTATTATCCAGTAAGGAATTCACACATTTTGCATTTCAAAAGCTACTGAGTGGCTTACTGGGACCAAAGGCACTAGGTTGCTGTGGGATGGACTAACCTCTCCAGAAGGACACAGGTGATCTTTCCAGTCTTCCACTGCTTCTTCTGGATGTCTCACAAATGAATACAGACCTAAAACACAATAGTGTTCTTACCATTTTGTCCTCTGTCCTCGTTCTCTAAGAGGCAAATTGCCATGTCTTTCTAATTTTCGGACGAAGCAGAAGCTGACTAAAGAGTGCCCCGACAGTCTAATTGCGAGATAGGAACATATGGATCAGAATTGGAGCTAGAATCCCTGCCTCCACCACACAGGCCCACACACTCCATCCCTTTTCATTTCAAATGAAAATCATCTTGCTCCAGTGAATGTCTTAGAAGGAAATTCTAATAACACTGCTTGCAATTATAGTGCTTTTTAGAGGGAGGAAGTAACTTTTGGGCTAGTCATGAGAGTAAAGAGACCTGGACTTGTGTGAATGAAGTTCAAAGTTGAAATGGGTGAGCCTTGATGTATTCCATAATTCTTTATAGCCTTGGAACCACAAAATCCACATGCACCATATTACCTAGTCAAATGAGCTATGATGGAGAAGGCAAGCAGAAAGCCCATTTCTAAGTTTTGTCTTCCCTTCCCTCAGCCCATACTCTATTCAGATGTCTGAAGTCTGGCCTTCTCAGTGCTTGCAGTTTATCTTTGGATGCAAGGCAAGCAAACACTGGGCCAGGCATCAGAAGAGAGCAAGGGGGAATAACAGCGGAAAGATCCATTGCCAAGAGTGTGGAGGAGATTGTCTTGCAGAGCCAGCAGCCAGCCTCTTGACTGGCACCACAGGGTTCTGAAGCCGGGACATCTGCAGAGCTTGTCACCTTGGGAGGTGGGAGACTTTTCTGTCTTGGCTCTTGCTTCCCTGCACAGTGTCTCCTGCTGAGTTTGTTCTTGGCCACTGCTCTCTTAAGGCAAGCCAGATGCTGTGGAAGCCAGGTTAGAGGCTGGAAGTTCATTCACCATTGTGATCTGAAAGCAAAGGGGGAAATGTGTGATACAAACAAATGCTTAAGGGAGTCTCAATTCCATTCTGAGAGTGAGCCTGAGGAGTGGCCTCCATGGAACCATGATGGTGGCTTACAGAATAGGTTTGAATACTGGAATTTCCCACCTCTGCCGAAGGCATGTGATCTTCGGATTGATGAAAGCTTGTTGTGAGCATCTCCAGCCATGTGTAAGAGGTCAATAAAATGGATTTTGTTGTCTGTGGAAAATTCACTAAGCTCTTTGGCTGCTCTGTGGCAGGAGGACTAGGTTTTGTGTGGATGGCTATGAAGGAGCAGGCTTGATCTTTTCAATTCTGGCAGTATTAAGTGGCTGGGGAATAAAATACATGAATTAAGTTATCATGAAATATTAAAAGCCAAGGAATTTCCTGGGGACTGAAGGTTAAGGTTATGAAAAGTCTAGACACCCCGAGGTCCCTCAAAGTTCAGGCTCTTCTTTAAACCTAGTCTAACCTGCTCTGGCCTTCCCTGGGCATCAATGCTAGCACACATAAGCCGGCCTGTGCTTTCTGAGCGCTTCAGTAAAACCACATTTCAAGAACAATACAAGTTCAAGAACCCAGAAATGTCTGTGGAAGGTTGCCTGAGGGATCGTGGAAATTAAAATTATGATAGCAGACATGAAAATTTCATAAGAAAGAGTAAGTCAAAATTTCAGAAACCTAAAACACTGAAAGAGAAAACTATGAAATGGAGACTGGGGAGGATATAACAAGTCCAGGAACTGAGCATTAGAGTATGAGTGACTGGGTAAAGTGAAGAGACGCACAGGGCTGGGGCTCTAGTGACAGTGTTGATCCCAGGACCAAAACCAAACAAACAAGCAAATAAATAAGCATGATTTTTATTGAGCCAGGAATAATGGCTCATACCTGTAACCGCAGCACTTGGGAAGCAGATTCATGAAGATCATGACAATGAGGCCAGCCTGGGCTACACAGCAAGTTCAAATCAGGCCAAGCTATATATAGAACACCACCTGATCTCGAGGTGGGGATGGGAGGGGGGAGGGGAAGAGGAGGAAAAGTAGAAAGGGGAGAAGGGATTCTTTAAAGAAACAACTCAAGGGAAATTTTCTAGAACTAAAGTATATGATGCTCCAAGGTAGAAAGGGCCTACCAACCATGTTCTTTAATTTAGTAGATTAAAAATGATCCATATCAGTGTGTATGTGTGTTTGTATATGTGTGTGTATGAAACTGAAGGTTATATCAAGATGTGTATGTGTGTGAGAAATTGCAGGTTACTGGGTCAATCAAAATTTAGGCTTGCAAAAAGTCAAACAAAATCAGGCCACATGGCAAAGTTAAAATCTGGGTAGAATTAAAATGTTGAACAGTAACTAGTATGGATGATGAATTTACTTGCTGTAAAGGGAAACTGTTTCCTGTTCAGAATTTTGTGGTCAGGCACATTTTAGAGGCAGTGGGGTAGAGGGATTGACAGGGTCAGAAATCAAAGATTTTCATAGACCAGCAAGATGACTCATTGGTAAGGTGCTTGCTACCCATGCCTAGTGACCTGAAGAAATAGTCTCTCCCAGGTCACTCTTAGACCTCTACATGCATGCCATGCCATGTATACACATACACATACACATACACATACACCTACACACACACACACACACTCATACAAACACACACAAATGAAAAACAAGATTTTCACATATCCAAACATTTTATAACATCAGGGTTACTGCTTACTGGGAAAATCCTTGGTGACAAGATCTGAGAACTGAGTATGAAGCTCCCCTATTGCCTTTCACACCATGGGAAGAACATAGTCAGACAGATCCAGACTCCAGACTGGAGATTACACTCAGATACTCCAGCTATGGAGTTTTGCACTGAATCATCAGGAAAACATAAGTCAGCTTGAGGTGTACCAGAGGCCAGGACACAATGGCAATAGTAGTTGTAGGAGACTTAGCACTCTGCCAGGACACTGTTTTTGATTAGAAATAGCATCAGGTCTTTCTTTGGAGAAATCAAGGGTTAGGATCCAAGATTTGAGATTATAGCTGTAGGAATAGATATTTTTGCTTGTATGTATGTTTGTTTGTTTGCTTGCTTGTTTTGTTTTGAATCACTGACTTTTGGTTCCCAAAGCACCAGCCTTTCTCCCGGGATGATTGGAGAACAATACCAACTTTGCCGAGGCATAGAGTTGACTACCCGAAGCATCATGCACAGTCTATTTGAGCCAAGCTCCAAAGAAGTCAGTTCTTTTTCTCTGGGAATTCAGGGGATGAGTTTTGGACAATAAATGTCTTCCTCTTGGAGACGATCAGAAATATATGTTATGTGCACCTTTTTTGGGAAGATTCCTGGATGATGTATTCCATAGGACTTGGGAAGTAATCCCAGAAATAGGAAGACAATGCAACCGAGACAAAGGAGACACAGAGAGTGGATATAAAGACAGTCAACAGGGTGACGGCAAAGGGGGAGCTGCAGGATTACAGGTTCAAGGGCAATCTCAATGAGAGCATGTGCAGTGTGGGAGAGGACTGTGAAACAGGTAAACCACACATTAAAAAATGTGTTTTGTAGGTATTGCTGGACTAGAGCAACCTGGATGTGCTTAAAATGTACACACTCATTAGGTTTGCCATTTTATCCACCCAGGAATCCTCATCCCTCTCCAAGCAAATGGCATTTGCTGGCTATGATAGAGTAGGACATTACCTTCTGGGTGTTATGTGTGGTGGTGCATGCCTATACTGCTATCCCTGGGGAGGCAGAGGCAGGAGGATTTCTGACAGTCTGAGGCTAGTGTGTTCTATAGTGAGTTCCAGGTCAGCCAGAGCTTTGTATGTGGACCCTGTCTCAAAAAACAAAACAAAAGTCAGTCCTTTGCTAGGGATATTGCTCAGTGGTAGAACACACTGGAAAACAAAACCAATCCCCTGCATTGACTACAGCAGTTTCACTGTGCAGTTTTATCCCAAAGTAATTATTTTCAAGCCTTCTCGTTTATCCCAGCCCTTTGCTTTTCCATGTGAATTTTAGAACCTACTTTCTTAAAATATTCCAGGATTTTAATATTGATAATGAATTCTGAGTCTTCTGACCGATGAATAGATTTAATTTTCTACTTATTTGGGCACTTTTAAATGTACTTTCCTAGTAAATTCCAGGCAAGCAACCTATTGTTTTTTCTATTGATTTTCACACAAATACTTCATGGGATTTGAGATCTAGTCTTACACACCTTTTGCTAGATTTATCAATATCCTTATCCATATATATATATATATATATATATATATATATATATATATATGTCCTTATATATATCTATCATCATATATATATGTATATATATATATCCTTATATATATCCTTTATGTATTCTGATACAATTTTAAGTAGGACTTATATTTACTTAAAATAATACTAATTTTTAAGTGGAAACTTTTCCTGCAGTAGAAATTCTTCAGCATGTTGACGGTGTTCCTTTCCAGTTTTGGTTTTATGGCTTTTAAAAGTAATGAATGGTAAGTACTCTTTATGTATATATTGAGACACACAGGTGTTTATTAGACTAGTAATATGAAGATTTAATTTGATTTGGATATTATTTTACTTCTTATTATGTTTGTAGGCTTGTGCATGCCACAGCATGCACTTGGAGTCAGTGGACAGATTGCAAGGTGAGTTCTTTCCTTCTTCCCTGTGGGATTGAATTCAGGTCATCAGGCTTGGTGGGAGGCGCCCTTCCCTGTGGAGCCATCTCTGGTCTACTGTTTTTATTTACATGTGACTTTCTACCATTTGCTTGCTAGTATAAAGAAATACAGCTAAATTTTGTATGTTGATCTTGCATATGTAGAGCTTACTTGGGTTCTGTTCCTTGAGGACTCCATAGGCTCATCAATACAGATAACCATGCTGCCTGTCAATAGTGACTAAGTGTGATGGGACCTTCTTTATTCTCTTGCTTATTGTACCAGGTGGAACCTCCAGGACAATACTAAATAAAAATTAAGTGGCAGATTTTTCTGTAGTAGAAATCCTTCAGCATGTTGAGGGTGTTCCTTTTCAGTCTTGGCTTTATGAGTTTTTAAAATAATGAATGGTGAGTACCCTTTATGTGTATATTGAGACACACAGGTGTTTGTTAGACTAGTAATGTGAAGATTTATTTTGATTTGGATGTTATTGCTCAACCTTTAAAAAAGTTGGGAGTGTTATACAATCTAAATTCAGATTTATAGTAATGAAAACAGTGGAGCAATGGAACTAAGGCAGACAGATAAATCAGTGGAACTAAATGAAGAGTCCAAAATAATCCCATATTGCTCTGGAAAATGAATCCGTGATAAATGCAAAAGAAGTTTGAGGGGAAAGAGTAATTGAAATGCTGCTTAAACGACTGCACATCTGCACGGAA
This sequence comes from Cricetulus griseus, assembly GCF_003668045.3. Taxonomy (NCBI): domain Eukaryota; kingdom Metazoa; phylum Chordata; class Mammalia; order Rodentia; family Cricetidae; genus Cricetulus; species Cricetulus griseus. The sequence continues at coordinate 90,547,134 of NC_048601.1, read as the reverse complement.
CCTTGCAAACCCTTGGTGAAGCCCCATTGGTCATGTCGTATTATCCCTCTTAATATATTGTTGCATTTATTTTGCTCAAGTCTTTCTCAGAGCTCCTACATCTGTGTTTATGAAGGACTTTTGTTTTTCCATATGAGAATCAGATACTACTTTTTAATGTCTTATATATTTATTTAGTCATTGATTTATGTGTGTGTGTTTCCATGTATGTGTGTATGTATATGGTAGGGAAAATTTGGGGAGGTCAGAGTACAATGTGCAGGACCTGATTCTCTGTCTCCTTTGTGGGTTCTGGGGATTGAACCTAGGAACTTAGGCTTGGCAACAGGTGCTTCGACGCGCTGCCTGATCTCACCAGCCCCTGACAATCTTCTTTGTTACAATCAAAACCGATTCTGGGATTCTAATAGAGCCAGTAGAAACTACAAATGAACCTGGGGAGAAATGGTACCTTGTATGGTTTGTTATATTGTTTTTGTCAAGTTTTGGCCTCAGATAATATTGCTCTCAAAAAGTTAGTAAGAACTTGTCCCTCAATTTGAAATTTTGGTAGAATTTCTGTGAGTTCTTCCTTGTTGTTTTGTGGTATCATTAGTGAAACCATCTAAGGCTGGAGTTCAATTCATGGGAAAGTGCTGTCTTACAAATTCCATTTTGTTATTACAATTAGACCTACGAAGGATTTTTTTTTTTGAGTGATCCTGGGCATGTTTTAAATCCATCAAAAACTCCATGCGTTTCATATGATTTTCTAACCGTCTCGCACAGCAACTGTAGGCTTGTGTTGGTGGCACCTCTCCCAGGCTTTACCCTCATTCTTTGCATCTTCTCCCTTATTCTCATCAGCCTGGCTAACATCTGTCCTAACACTATGCTCATTGGGTTTCTGCGACCCCCACCTCCAAGTAGTATTGCAGAGGGGACCAGTTTCCTCACAAGGTGAGGCAAACATTCTCACAGAGACACAGTTCTAGTACTGGTCCTCACTGATATCCACTCTGATCTTAATTTTGCCCCAGTTTTGTTTACATCAGGCTTTATCCTTCTTCTTCCCCCCATTATTTATTTATTTATTTAAGTTGAACACTGAGGCCTTTGATAGCCTTCTTTAATGGTGCATTTCCTATTCCAGGTGCATATTCTCTACTATTGACAGGTCCCATAAAGCTTGGTTTCATTTGATTTATTTTTAGCAGTGCCGAGGATCAAGTCCAGGACTCTGCCCATGGCAGGCAAGTGCTCTCCCTCTGAGCTATCTCCTCAGCCCTGGATGTTGTGTTTCATTCTCGCCCAGGACAAATTACCTTTACTTTACCTTCAAGTTTCTTCTTCTATATTTAGAAGTATATAATTTTGTTCCCCGTACTTAGAGATATTCCCAGATATATTTCTTCTTTTGCTTTTTAAGTTCTATCCACGGCAGACAGAGGGCAGACATTGTATAATTGGAAATATTTCCATGTACTGACTGGCTTTGTAGATCTTGGTACACAGTCCATGTACATTTAAGAAGCATGTGCATGCTCCTGATTGTGAGTGGAATTTTGCCTGGATTATCAATAATAGCAAGTTGACTGGCAGTGGTGTTCAAGTGTCTTACACCCTTACTGATTGTATGGACGCACCTTTTTAATCAGCTGTTCAAAGAGCGATGTAGCAATCCATGACCATAACTTGGATTTTTCTACTTCTTGAAGTTCACTCAGTCTTTGCATCATGAATCTTCATGCTCTGTTACTAGAGTCATAAATATTTAGGACTGCTACATCCTTTTGCTGAGCTGACCTTAGCTGTGAATGACCTTCTGTTTCCCTAGCAGTCTTACTGGCTCCAGACCCATTGATCAATAGCAGGAAATGGAGACCTTGGGCTCTAGTTAAGAGAAACTCGCTTCTGCCAACAGTCTGCATGTGGTTGGAGGCAGATTCCTTCACAGAGTTTTCAGATGAGAACTCAGACAGTGAGCTTCACCCTGATGTCATTATCCAAGACCCAAGGCTCAGCCATATCGTACTCCAATGTCTGACCTTAGCTGTGAATAGTGAGAACACTGTGCCCCATGCTGTTGTTCTGTGTTGTGTAAAACAGTGCAACAGTACTTTTGTTCTTTTTCTTTAGACTGCGTCTTGCCCTGGAAGACTATCTACAAGAGTTTCTACTCTACTTTTAGGGTGGGTAATGACTCTGCACATGGGTGGACACCTGGGTGGCACTATATGTCTGCCGCCACTTCCATGGCACAGATTGATAAATGACTAATTCCTGAGTATAGAAAGGATGGTATATTAGAAATTTATAAGGATAAAGCAATATTGTAGGGGCACACGGGTGTCTTAAAATCGTATCAGGAAAGCCAGATTTGAGAATCAGGCACATCAGACTAAGAAAGCACACAGTTCCTTCACCGGGATGTTCTAAAGAGATGGCCATCTAGCACTGTGATGGCCACAGCCTCCACAGACCTGCCATCTGACTACCACGTGTGGACAGAAGTTTCTGTCCTTCCCAGTCCCGCACCTGTTTAGTCCCAAATAAACACACAGAGGCTTATATTAATTAGTAACTGTTTGGCCTATGGCTCAAGATTCTTATTGGCTAGCTCTCTTTTAATTATTAACCCATTTCTAATAATCTGTGTCTCTCCACATGGTCTTCGCTTACCAGTGATGCCTGGCCCTCTTGGTTTCTCAGCAGCTGCATGCGTCTCTCCGCTCACTCTCTGTGTTCCTCTTCCCAGAATTCTCCTAGTCTGGTAGCCCCGCCTATAATTCCTGCCGGGCTCCATCCTGTCTGTTCATTGGCTGGGACAGCTTTATTCATCAACCAATGATAGAAACATATTCACAGCATACAGAAGGACATCCCCCCCATCATCAGACAAGAGAACTCCTGACGGGCCCAGGGGCTTCAGCTTCACTTGTTCCCTGATGTCCATGTGGCCTCGTTGGACTTCTGTTTATCTTTCTGCTTACCCATCTGGACCTGCTGTCTATTTGGCCATCTGGTACTTCTGAACCTGGTCCTGCCTTTGCTTTATCTCATTTCTGAAACTCAATTCTGACCCTGCAGCCTAGACTCTGTCGTCAGCATCCAGCCTGAGGGTAGGGAAAGGGCTGTGAAACGCTCTCTCTTGGATGTGGTAAAGCCAATGCAGTCATGACCTTAGAGCTGTTGCTACCTACTTTGGGCCTATAGAAGACTGGGCCTATCCAACAGTCAATCATGAATGGGGGAGGAGTTTACAGGGCCCTCCTCCTTCCTTCTTAATGATGGGCTCCCAGTGCACTTGGTGAAGGTAATCATTGTCTACAGTTGTGTGTCCAACAGTGAGTCCAGCAGACGCCAGTGGCTGGTTCTAGTTCATTAGTACACAGATGATCTTAATTAAAGTTAGTGGGTCACAAAATAACAGCAACGATGGCAATGACAACAAGAGCAACAAGTCATGAATGTGAGAGCAGGACTTGGAGAGAGGTCGGAGAGAAATGGCGGGCCATAATAAAGAGAATGCACTTTACACGTGCGCAACGTTGTCAATGAACAAACTCCACGAAAGTCTAAAAGGAAAAGATCCTCTCAGTAACCGAAAGGATGAATCACAGATCCGAAGAAAATATCCACCATACATATTTCTAATTAGGTATCAGAAAAATAATGTCCAGTCAAAGTGTGAAAACATGGCTGACAAATAAACCCATTGAAACACGCTCAGTGTTATTACTCACCAAATAAACATGTCTTTTAAAGGAGTTTCTAGTTCTCTATTTAAGTACTAATAATTATCCTTTTTTCAAACTTAGAAAAGTCTTTGTCTAATAATGACCACACCAGAATTTCTATTCTCCTGTCATCTGATTCGTCTGCTGGTTTTTATTCATGTGATTTTATTTCTTTGAGTGCCTGGTTAATTTCAATTATGTACCAGATAATATGCATTAAAATTGCTCATGGCAATAATTTGAGGCCGAGACTGTTATGTTCCCCAACAGAGTATGTATCTTAGATTCCACTGGGCACTTGAAAGTAATGACTGTCTTGTCAGGACCTCTGTCTAGTTTCAAAGCCCCAGATAACCCCAAATTAGGCTCCTATCTATGGTAGGACTGTCTATTGCTTGGTCTTTTGGGGGTGACTTGATGGCTCTGTGACTAAGCAGACCTCAGAATCTCTGGGTATTTCTCCTTTTGGTCTCCAGAAGCTATCAGAAGTGTGCCTCACTTTCTTTTTCTTTCAGCCATGTCTTTCCAAAATTAACTTCAGCTCATCTGCCTCTCTACCTTCCCAGATTGAAAAGACTGCAATCTAAGCCCCCTCCCCCTTCCTTTGTCTTTCTAGCTCAGTACTCCAAAATCTCTATGGCTAATCCTAGCCAGCTGAACGCTGACTCCGCCCTCTAGTCCAAGGTTTATCTGTACTGGCAATTTCAGAGTGACTGAGGGAGCAAATCTCCTGCAACAACACCTCACTTGTCTCTTCTTTCCCAGCATATGCCCTACAATCTGAAAAACCAAAGACACGGTTTCCCTTGATGGAGGTAAGCTTCCCAAGGGGTGGGGCACAGGGTAGCCTTACTTCCACATCCTTTATCTTAAGCAAATGGAATCCTGGACTAGGATCCTGACCTGTTGGGTTGTTAGAAAATGTCCTACACCACACACCAGTTCACAGGGGGAAGAGAAAAAAATGGAGTGTGGGCTTGGAGTTGTTTGTTTTACTATTGTTTGAAAAAAAAATAAACACATTTTGCTGTCTGGAGCCAGTAGTCCATGTTTTGCTCTTACAACTCTTCAATCAGTGACATGGAAGAAAGAGGGGAACATGAAGTTAAATACAAATCCAGTCATGCTCCAGGATGTCCTCGGTCTCCAAGATTCTTAGAGCCTCTCCAGACTCCTGGCTCCCTTGGCAAATCTCCTCTGTGAGAGGAGCCAAGTCGCCTTTGGAATTACCTTTCTAAGGAAATTTGGGGAGAATGACAATAGCAAGAAGAGCCAGATTCGATAATAGGAAACAGCTGCCTCGTTACCCTCCAGAATACCTCCTGTAAGGCCTTCAGCCCTGTGCAGCACAAAAATGATCTAGAGCAAATGCTGTGCGCGCACGCGCGCACACACACACACACACACACACACACACACACACACACACACACACTCACACCACAAACATACACACACACACTCACACCACAAACATACATGTGCACTCAAACTCAAATAGATTCTGTGCTTCTGGTGCAGAAGGTCTGGCACATTAGGTGTCACCTGAAGCCCAGTTGTCTACATTTTTGACATGTAAAGAGTTAACTAACCATGGACTCTATCTTGGAGAGATCCCATTGTTGACACTAGACTCATGAGCCAGAAGATTCATTTAAATGAAGTGGGATGACCTTATTAATCCCATTGCAAATTTATTTAATTCACTAATCCCATTGCTAATTTATTTTTTAAGTAGGGCTTAATTCTTTAACCCCCCACTTTCAGGGTGATATAAGAAAGAGAATCAAACTTTTAAAGTCTATGAGATGCCATCAGTGATTTTAGACCCTTAGAAACAATACAATTTATTTGACTAAGCAGAATTGGGTTGGGCTTCCTTTGTTTTTAGCTTATACATGTATATGATACTTAGTTGCTCTCAGCAGAGTTGAATTTCTGTCTTTCTTTCTTTTTTCTTTCTTTCTTTTTTTTACTAAGCTTCAATGGAAATGGATTTCCTTACAAAGCTCAGAAAAACTGTCATCCCCACGATTATTCCAAACCCCGAATTCTCCTTGGTACTTCAGTTGAAGCATTCATTTAATGACCTCATAAAGATTTTGTATGTGTATCTGTGATTAGATTATAGACTCCCTGCAGGTGGGGAGAGTTAGTTTCTAATTTTCTCACCCAGTGTACAAAACACTAGACAGTCGATGGCTAGAAAATGACTGCTAGCTATTGTAGATTTCTCTCCTACTCATTCAACTTCATAAAAGGGAGTGAGTAGAATTAGTAGCATTTTGATAACTTTTCAGAATACTTAAAGATTCTTTTTCTAACTATGACTCAAAACTATGAAAACAGAAATAAAATGTTGCTAAGAATATAGGTTCAAAATGAAAATGAATCTCAGAATGATGGCTTCCAGAAACTTACCTGGATGATAAGAATGCCTTAACTTTAGAAGAAAAAAGAAAGGAAACAATATATTGCATCACAGTTTTCTATTATAGTCTTCACTTTCTTCAAGTTTACTAGTTAACCATGCACCTTGGATGGAAATGAGAAGTGAGGAACTTGGATAGTCCACATGACTAAAGTTGTATTTAGCTCTCAATTTAGGTGAAATATGTTTTTCACGTTGAAGTTTTTAGGTCTCAGTGATCTACATTTTGTCCGTGACATGTCTAAGGATCCATAGTTTTTATTGCATGTTAATTTCTACTATCAATACGTGTCCGACACCTTCTGCATCCCTTTAGCTCTTCTACATGTGTTGGCTTCACTTCAGGTTTAGACATGATAGCCACTCCTCCTGCCCCAAAGCATCATGGGATCTTGCTTCTACCTGCACCCATGCTTCCTGGAAGTGCTGTTTAAATAGTGATAGTAGGGTAAGCTTTTGATCATTGGAGAGTAAGGCTGGGGAATAATCTCGGCTTTTATTTGAACAGTTGCTTTGGGGACACACTGCCTGTGATGACTCAGATGATGTCAGAAGGAGGGCGAGGTCATCAGGTGCTTTCCTCAGTGTCCCATACAAGTCCTGTTCACCCTCTCTCCTCGTTTGCTTTCTATGCTCCCATTCTATCACATGACCACCAACCACACCATCCACCTCTCTTGATACATAGGATCACACCAAGCAAGAGCTCATACAGGAGATGTGAGTTCTTGCCTTCCTGAGGAATCTAAGCAAAGGTATTATGAAAGCCAAAAGAAAAGTGGTGAGAAAATTCCAAGCAGTGAGCACCCTAGGGTAGGGTGGATGAATTTTGAAACAATTGATATTCCACTTGGGCTAACATAAAATATACTTGTATTAATCACAGCATGATGCCCCGTTATCTTTGGAAAGGTCTTTTGGGCACTAGGGACATGGATCAGTTGGTAAAGTACCTCCTGTGCATGCATGAGGACCTGAGTTTAGATCCCTAGACACTATGTAGAAGCATGACATGATCACATGAGTCTAGAACCCTAGCACTGGGAGCAGGAGTGGGGATGGGCTGGCAGAGCCAAGTAGATCTCTGCATCTTGCTGGCACTAGTCTTGTTAACTGGTGAATTTTGGGTTCACCGAGGGACTCTGTCACAAAAGAGAGAGTGGAGAACGGTATTTGGAGTCAGCTGACATCAAGTCATGGCCTTCACATACATGTGCACATCTGCAAGTATACACACACACACACACACACACACACACACACACACACATTCCCAAAAGGTATTTTTGCAGTTTGGATCTAGTTCTAGGCAGCAGTTGTACTGCACTTAGTGTATATTAGGCTTAACTAATCAACGTCTTTCTCTATGGAATGTTACTTATTTGTTCAATAAACAAGGTAACTCATTTACCCTTTCCTTTCTATTTGGGTTGCCACTTGTATTTTGCCAGTTCCAGCAACAGGATACATAGCCTCCAGTTCCAACTATAACTCTTCTGCTGCCTAAGTAAAGATGAGAGCAAACATTCAAAATGTTGTCACACCCAATTTCAGCTTTACCTAGAAATAAACACTTCTTGGGGGGTGTAGTGAAATAATGAAATAAGGTACTTCACCCTATGAAGTCCTGGTATATAGGAAGTACTTATGACAACCGCCCCCCAAGTATCCCCACATAAACCAAAGGGCTCTGTCATCAGTTAAGGTGTCACAATGGAGAAGGTGACTGGAACTATGAGGAGACTCTTACATATGGGACAAGATTTGTATTTGAAGACCATGTTTTGTTTTGAAATGGGGGTCTCATGTGTTGCCCAGATTGGTCAAAAACTCCTGGGCTCAAGTGATCTTCTTGCCTCAACTTCCCAAGTAGCTGGAGCTATGGGCATGCATCACTACAACTAAATTAAAAGTCAATTGTTTTATTGAGTTAAACATAAATAAGCAATTAAAAGTAAGACACGGGGTGGGGAGCACCTGTGATACCAGAATCCAGGATGTGGAGACAGGAGGGTTGCCACGAGTTCCAAAGGAACCTGGGCTACATAGGAAGTTCCAGGCAAGCCTAGGTTATAGTGGGAGACCAAACAAACAAACATAAAACAAAAGAAAGGAGAAAAAAATGACCATTCTGTTGAGGAGTGAATAGCACTTCATTTTGATGTTTCTGAGAGGGATGGAATAAATCAACAATAGACTGTGAGCTCCAGAAACTCATTTTCCCAAAAGATGATAAGAATCAAAGAAGGGTTCTTTTGCCTAAGAGTTCATATGGCTAAGGTCTATTTAAAATGATCATGAACATATCTAAATTATAGGGGAAGAGCTTAATATCTGTTCTTTTAAAATATTTAGAAAAATCCATGTTGTCCACAATCACCAAAATTAGTCAAGATATTGATTTATTTAGCTTGGTTCATTGATTTAGATAAATTGTTTGCCAAGAGTGTAGTGAAAGGAAACGGGTCCCTTGACAGCAGCACAGCTAATAGTCCAGGGTATCTGTTAGGAAGGCAGTCATCAGGGAAGCCAGAGAAAGCTGGAGCAAGTGCCGTATCTGGGGATGGGTAAAAGGTAATGACACTTGCTTGGAGCAAACCAGAGAACCTCATTATGTAAGAAAGAAGAGGAGTGGGGAAAGAAGAGGGCGTGAACAACCGTGATGAGATGGGTGGGTGGGGCGGGCATAAAGCCTGGCCGTCTATCACATGAAATGCTGGGTTGAGTTGAGGTTGAGTCATGTTAGACACCGCGAGGCCCCATCCTCACTCCCTGAACCTTGGGGTAATCTTTAGACATTACCATTAATTATTTAGACTCAGAAGGCTGCAGAAACATCTTGATTCATTGGCAAAGTGACAAGCATATGGTATGTTTTGCAAAGCCCCAGCTTTCTGTTGAGGGGGGGCCAACATTAATTTCCTTTAAACCCTACAGGGACTTTCCATGCCAGCCATAGTTCAGCCTCAAAGGTGGAGAGCTGGGAAGAGTTTTGAAAAAGAAGCTAGGTACCAAAGAGTAGCTTTTTACTGGCTAATAACAAGGAAGTTTGGAGGAAACACACATTTCTTGCAAAGAGCTGCGGAGTACCCGACAGCTCAGCAGCTTGATGGCTCGTCAAGGTGGCATGCCTATTTAGAGGGTCCTGCAGGACGGTGCTTAGAGTCTGGTGTTCTCCGTAGTGCTTGGCACTCAGTCTGGGTCCAGGCAAAAGTCCTGCTTCAGAGTAATTGAGCATGCGGCTTGATCCTGCTCAGCTCCGACAGGCTTGGGGGGTGTAAGCAGCTTGCCTGCTCCTGATGTACAGCTGTTGGCAAGCACCTCCCGGTAGAAGCACGAGAGGCGGAGCTCAAGAGTGGGAACAGGTGCAGCTGAGTGAAATGAAAGGTATACAAAGGAGCCCATCTCAGCCTAGATGTCTGCTGTTGTTGGAACTCTTCCTCACAGTGCCATAAATTTCAGCTCCCTAATTAAAACCCCTGCTTAAACTTAGCGACTCCGTGAACAATAATTCATGCCTTGCTTTCCTAAACTCTTTGTCAGCTCTTAGACCTCCTCAGAAGTCTATCAGCAAGGCACGATCATGTTGGAATTCTGTTTAATTGTAAAAGTTTACCAAAGGCAGCTTGCACAATGTAGTCCCTTGGGGGCAATCATAGTATAGATAAACAAACATTCTTGAGACCGAGAAAAAAGACGTTGAGAATGGCAGCAAGGAACAAATGATGATACCAACAACCATTCGGTTATGAAGTCGAGTGGGAAAGTGGAGGAAGCACAGTTCACTGGGCAGCTCCGTCTGTCCTTCAGTGGGCTGAACATTAAGGAAGGGGGTGTGAACAGGTGTGGAACAACAGTTTAGATAAGTGTTTCTGAAAGGTCCATTCTGAGATGAGATGGTCTGTTCTGGAGTGTTCATAAGCCACTAGACCTCTTCTACCCAGGAATCCAAGCTCGCCTTTAAGATGTTACGTAAGTGGTTTCAACATGATTCTGGTAAAAACCATCCATAAGTTTATACTAGAGATAGACACATTGGTCATATTTTAAGAGACCTCATTGTTTAAAGTACTTTTATCTGCTCAAAGTCATTTTGGTTATGAGGAAACCATCTTCTTTCTGACCTCAGGAAAATAAAACATAAAATAAGATCAAGCATCTCTTCTCACAGGAAAGGTGTATCTGCATCATGGCCATTAAGATCACCGTCCCTTGCCCAAATGTTAATCCCAGTTGTTACTCTTTACCTGCTAATGCCCAACTACTGAAGCACTTGTTAGGCACCCCCACATGTGAATTCTCCACATTTTGCACCCTCTCAAATTGAGGTTCTCATCTTTGTGCCAGAACATTCTAGAAAATGCTGTCAAGAGTAGGCTGTCCATATCAAACACACCTTCAATTTCTTCTTTTTTCTTATTTGGGAATTTCACATTATGAACCCTGATTACACTCACTTCTCAGTCCTCCTAGGTCTGCCTCCACCACCCTTGTGACCTTCACTTTCTGTCTCTCGTTCAAGCCTCATCTATCCTGACAAATGGGTCATAGGGTAATCGCCCCAATATTGAGATGGTCTCCCAGGTACAGGTCCGTTCACTCTCATCTGTGGATGCCACCTTCCAGCTCTCTGCCTTTCACCATCACAAAGGAGCACTGAAGAACAGGGCTGGTACCCTATGTATCTCAAGACTTTGATGTGCAAATCTAGCAGGTGTGGGGAGCCAGTAAGGAAGATGCCAAGAGCCACCCTCATCCGGAATTTGTCTCTTCCACTGGTCTAGTGCATCATGCTTACCCAACAACCCATTTTTCTCAGTGAAATCTGTTCTTCCCTTGGGACCCTGCTCAGTTGTCATATCATTAAACCCCTGAGATGTGTTCCTTCCCATGCTTCCTTCTCCGTTTTTACATAATATCCAAGTGCAGTCTTAGGGGATAAAGCAGATGCTTTATCTAATTTTACCACCATCTGACAGGATATTTGGTACCTTGTAGACTTCAGGGTCATTAATATAATAGGATGCTCCAAGAGTGCCTGGTGAGTCAAGGAGAAAGGGGTGAAAAGATTTTTAAAAATGGGAGCAGTTAGTCTGTCGGGGCCCACAGAGATGGCTCTGCTTCATCTTGACTTCAGGTCAGAGAGTTCAAATCCACTATTGCTCTCTTAAAGTTAAACAACAGAATGTTTGGCTTGAAGTGTGGCTAAACTAATGGATGTCTTACCCAGACAACAGGATATTTGGCCGAAGAACTTACAGATGTCTTATTTTCACAACAGGGTATTTAGTGTAAGGTGTGGCTATTGTCTCTCTAGACAACAAGAAACTTGGCTTAGGGTGTGTTTACTTGATGCTTTGAGTATTGAGAAAGTAATTATGCTTGCTTGTTGAAAGGTTCAGGCCTTATGTTGGCCTGCCCCAGTTACCTGGCAGAATCCACTCAGGCAGTACCCTGTGCAATAAACTTGGGGTCTTTCTCCCAGTATTCAATGGAGTGCCCTCCTGATTCTATTCTGTGTCTCTGTCTTTTTTTTATTGTCTGTAATTTTTTTTTTTTACTTGCCAAATAAGGACCAGATGTATCAGCCAGGCAGGACCCGATTATTGTGGTCTCCTAGACTCGGGGCACTACAAATGGCAACCAATGTGTGGATTTGACAGATGGCATCCAATGTGTGGGTGCATTAGTCAAGAATAGTCAGTAAACCCTGAATGGTGTGTGTGCATGAATGCATGCATACTCACACGGGTGTGTGTGTGTGTGTGTGTGTGTGTGTGTGTGTGTGTGTGTGTGTGTAAAGCTGGCCTAGCATGGGCTGCCATGACTAGTTAGCATGCTAGAAGAACTGAGAGACCAGCATTTTAGAGTTGGGAAGAGGAGTTTCAAGAATGGGTAATTAATCAGCACAGTTTCCACCCCAGATCCAGACTGATGCACAAGTTCCCCGCTGATCTCCACAACCTAGTCTCCCTTTCAGCTCCTTGCTTGCTTATTTCCTTCATAGAACTTATTGGGTTTTCATTCTGTTCAGATTTATGTTTCCATTTCTGCTCCTAGTTTGTGGACTCTATATAGGGTGAGGCCCACTGAGAGAAAACCCAGAACAATAAAGGGCAAATGGGATCTGATCCTGAACAAACTGTGTCCTTTGAGCAAGAGGCTGCTTTGTTCTGTTTGTTTGTTTGTTTCTGCTCCCTTGTTCTCTCCTGCTTCCTTGTAGGGTGGAACCCTTTGTCACTCTCTGTCACTGACTCTTCAGTGACACCCTCACTTCTCTGCCAGAATAGAGCTGTTCCAGATCTACTCACAGTGGTTTGACTCCAAGGCTCCTGCCTACAGATCTTGCTGTCTGTGACTTTCATTTGCTGGTCTTCCCCTTGTAAGAAAGTAAAGTGGAAGGCACAGGTCTCAGGAAGGTTTTAGCCCCAGGGAGACTCGTGTGCAGAGGGTGCCTGATGGGATGGATTCACGGCTGCTCTGAGCTTTGGAAATAGGAGTGTAGGCTGAGTTGCCTCCTTCCTGCTGCTCTGTGGGGCTCATGTATAGTGTCTGCAAACAGTCCCAATGTGCTTATAAAACCTCAGGTCACTGACAATTGCAGTGCTCATTTGCTGTGGCCAATTTAGCACTAATAAGCTGAAACTGGGCTTCGGGGCTTTGTTTCCGCGGCACGAAAACTCCCTTTAGAAACCAGAGATTGCAGCCTAATAGAGTTTCCCCTTCTCCTTTGTGTAAACTGACTTGTAGCTCATTTTGGACACATTTCCCCCTTAACTGAAACACAGCTCTCATTTTTGTCAGTGAGCTCCATGGGGGGGTAGCTTGCATGCCATCCACCTGTGTAGCTGGGGACATCCCGCTTTCCCACTGTCTGGGCAGTACAGGGAGGAACTGCCTCTGGTGGGGAAATCTGCTCCTCCAAACCCAGTTGCTGCTGCGTGTGAGATGGAGCCACACATGTGATAGGGACCATTGTGACAGGCCCAGAGCCAAGACAGCCATGTGGGCCTCAGGGCTCTCCCCTCTGAGGACTTCTGCAGGGCTGTTTCTGTTGGGACTCACTCTGTGCTATGCAGATGGCAGTTCCTCACCTCTGCCAGGAAGGAGCCCTCTTGGGAACTGCCACTTCCAGCTAGGAGACTGTCACTCCCAGAAAGGATAAGGCACTCAATTGTGACTTGATTCTCAGTGACTTTTCATGGTGAAGGAACTGATCAGACACAGGCTCTCACGACTCTCTCCCATTTGGAACAAAATGGAAAGGACCTCTTTTTGTCCTGGGCACAAATATCCCTGACTCCCTTCAGGCAGTTCTTGTGGGTTCTGGAGCTTCCGGTATCTCCATGGCCACCAGTCCCAAGTTCTTTTGTAAATCCTGGCTTGTCAAACTTGCTCCAGATAAGAGATATCTTGTGTTCCCTCTACCTTGCTTAAGCCCAAGAACCTAGAGGGAAGGAGAGACCCAAAATCCAACCCAAGCAATACTTTAGCAGACGTCTGGCAGGAGCATGGCCTCTGCCTCCCGAAGGGATGATTAGGGAGTGCAGATGTTTAATTGTCTCTGATGTGCCAAAAGACTGTTAGGAGCTTACTTGTACCTTGGAAGTTCTGCCAAAAATTTCCCTCTAGTTCTGGGCAGAGACCCTGAGAGACACCTCTGGGGCCAACTTTCTTTCATTACATTCAGCTGAAATTTAGGCTGTCCTGAAGAAGAGAGTGAAGAGGGATGGGCAGGGGGAGGGAAGAAGAAGGGGGAAGGTAGGGAGTCTTGGAATAAGTCAATCAAGAGGCCAGCTTCTGCTGCCTCAGTTCCCCTAATATGACCATCATCCACAGCTTTACTTCATGGCTTAGGAAATGCAGCCACACACCCAGAGCCTAGACCAGTCACTTGGTGTGAGGTGTAGGGATACTGGTCAGGCGCCACAGTGGCTATTGAAATCTGTGAGATGGAGGAAAAGAGATAAAGAGGTAGAGAGATGGAAAGATGTGGTATGTTGGTTACCCAGACCACTGTTTGTTTGTCTTTATCCTTAGTTTGCCTCTTGTACAAGCCTGAGGTAGAATAGTGGTATAATGAGCAAAAAATATAAACTACAAACCAAGCTAGATCAAATGACTGGGTGCAGTGATTGGCAGTGGACCAACCCTGGCAGGTGCTGGGCCCTCCTGGCTGGGCCCTCAGTTCCAGAGCTTCCTGCTGTCCCTCACCCCAGCCCAACCCAGGGCTTGCCAGAGCACAATTGCCTCCTGTCCTAATAAATAATAGC